>NW_027521685.1:0-60723 GCF_052094955.1 Ictidomys tridecemlineatus
GGGACTGTTGGAAATTACAGAGGTTGGAGACTGGGGTGCAGAAGGACTTATACAGAAAGCAGAGGTTGGAGACTAGGGTGCAGAAGGACCGTTGCAGAGAGCAGAGTTCGGAGACGGCAATACAGGAGGACTGTTACAGATAGCAGAGTTTGGAGAATGGTTTATACACGAATTGTTTCAGAGTGCAGATGTTGTAGACTGGGGTTCAGAAGAACTGTTGCAGGGAGCAGAGTTTGGAGACTGGGGTGCAGAAGAACTGTCACAGAGAGAAGTGGTTGGAGACTGAGGTGCAGAAAGAATGTTACAGAGAGTAAAGGTTTGAGACTTTGGTGCAGAATTACTGATACAGAAAGCAGAGGTTGGGAATGGGGTGCAGAAGGACCGTTAAAGAGAGCAGAGGATGGAGACTGTGTTACAGAAGGACTATTGCAGAGACCAGAGGTTAAAGAAGTAGGTGCAGAAGGACTGTTACAGAGAGCAGAGGTTAAAGAATGGGGTGCACAATTAAGGTTGCAGTGTTCAGAGGTTGGAGACAGAGGTGCAGAACGACTGTTACAGAGAGCATAGGTTGGAAACCGTGGTTCAGAAGGACTTACACAGAAAGCAGAGTTTTGAGACTGGGGTGCAGAAGGACCGTTACAGAGAGCACATGTTGGAGAATGGGGTGCATAAGGATCATTGCAGAGAGCAGAGGTTGGAGACAGTGGTGCAGAAGGATGGTTGCAGAGAGCAGAGTTTGGAGATGGAGGTGCAGAAAAATAGTTACAGACAGTAGAGGTTGGAGACTGGGGGGCAGAAGGATCGTTGAAGAGAGCAGAAGTTGGATACTGAGTTGCAGAAGAATCATTGAAGACAGCAGAGGTGGAGACTGGGCTGCAGAAGGATCGTTACAGAGAGAAGAGGTTGGAGACTGCAGTGCAGGAGGACTGTTACAGAGAGCACAGGTTGGAGACTGGGGTGCAGAAGGAACGTTGCAGAACGCAGAGGTTGGAGACTGGGGTGCAGAAGGACTGTTATAGAGAGCAGAGTTTTGATGCTGGGTTGCAGAAGCATCTTACAGACAGCAGTGGTTGGTGACTGTGGGGCAGAATGAATATTACAGAGAGCAGTGGTTGGAGACTGGGGTGCAGAAGGATCGTGCAGAGAGCAGAGGTTTCAGACTAAGGTGCAGAAGGACTTTAACAGAGAGCAGAGGTTCGAGACTGAGGTGCATCAGGACTGATACAGAGAGCAGAGTTTGGTGACTGAGGTGCAGAAGGACTGTTACAGAAAGCAGAGGTTGGAAATTGCGGTAGAGGGACCATTACAGACAGCAGAGGTTGGAGTCTGCGGTATACAAAGACTGTAACAGAGAGAAGAGGTTGGAGAATATGGTGCAGAAGGACTGTTACGGAGAGCAGAGGTTGGAGACTGGGGTGCAGAAGCACTGTTACACAGAGCAGATCTTGAAGACTGGGGTGTAGAAGGACTGTTGCAGAGAGCAGAATTTGGAGACTGAGGTGCAGAAGGACTGTTGAGGGGAGGAGACTTTGGAGACTGGGGTGCAGAAGGATCGTTGCAGAGAGCAGAGGTTGGAGACTGAGATGCAAAAAGACTGTTATAGAGAGCAGAGTTTAGAGACTGGGGTTCAGAAGGCCTGTTATGGAGAGCAGAGTGTGAAGAAGGGCCCTAGAATGACTGTTACAGATCACAGAGTTTGGAGACTGGGTTGAATAAGGATCTAACAGAGAGCAGATGTTGGGGACCCAGGTGCAAAAGGACTTTTACAGAGAGTAGAGGTTGGAGACTGAGGTACAAAAAGATCGTAGCAGAGAACAGTGTTTTAAGACTGAGGTGCAGAAGTACTGTTGAGGAGACCACAGGTTGGAGACTGGGGTGCAGAAGGACTGTTGCAGTGAGCTGACGTTGAAGACTGGGGTGTAGAAGTCTTCTTAGAGAGAACAGACTTTGGAGACTGAGGTGCAAAATGCCTGTTACAGAGAGGAGAGTTAGGAGAAGGTGTGCAGTAGGACTGTTAGAGAGGGCAGAGTTGGGAGACTGGGTTGCAGAAAGATCTTACAGAGAGCAGATGTTGGAGACTTAGGTGTAGAATGATCATTGCAGAGGGAAGAGTTTGGAGACTGTTGTGCAGAAGGCCTGTTACAGAGAGCAGAGTTTTTAGACTGGGGTGCAGAAGGCCTGTTAAAGAGAGCAGAGGTAGAAGACTGGCGTGCAGAAGGACTGTTATAGAGAGCAGAGTTAGGAGACTGGGTGGCAAAAAAATCTTACAGAGAGCAGAGTTTTGAAACTGAGGTGAAGGATGACTGTTACAGAGAGCAGTGGCTGGAGACTGGGGTTCAGAAGGATCCTGCAGAGAGAAGAGCTTTCAGACTGAGGTGTAGATCGAGTGTTACAGAGAGAAGTGTTGGAGACTGAGGTGCAGAAGGACTGTTACAGGGACCAAATTTTGGAGACTGTGTTGCAGAAAAACCTTACATAGAGCAGTGTTTGGAGAATGAGGTGCAGAAAGACTGTTACAGAGAGCAGATGTTGAAGTCTTGGGTGCAGAAGGATTGTTGCAGAGAGCAAAATTTTCAGACTGAGGTGCAGAAGGACTTTTGTAGAGAGCAGATTTTGGAGATTGGGGTGCAGGAGGTTCGTTGCAGAGAACAGAAGTTGGAGACTGCAGTACAGAAGGACTGTTCCAGAGAACAGAGGTTGGAGACTAGGGTACACAAGGACTTTTTCAGAGAGCAGATGTTGAGTACTGTTTTTCAGAAGGACTGTTTCAGAGAGCAGAAGTTGTAAAATGGGGTGCAGAAAGACTTTGGAGAGAGCAGAGGTTGGAGACTGAGGCGCAGAAGGACGGAGAAAGAAAGCAGAGGTTGGAAAAGGCGTGCAAAAGGACCTTTACAGAGAGCAGAGTTTGGAGACTGAAGTACAGAAGGACTGTTACAGAGATCAGAGTTTGGAGACTGGGGAGCAGAAGGAGTGTTGCAGAGTACAGAGGTTGGAGACTGGGGTGCAGCAGGACCGTTTCAGACAGCAGAGGCTTGAGACTTGCGTTGAGAAGGAATATTACAGAGAGCAGAATTTTGAATCTGGGGTCAGAGGGATCTTTCAGACAGCAGAGGTTGGAAACTGGGGTGCAGAAGGATCGTTGCAGAGAAAAGAGTATGGACACTGGGGTGCAGAAGGACTGTTGCAGAGAGTAGATGTTGGAGACTTGGGTGCAGAAGTACTGTTGAAGAGAGCCGAAGTTGGAGATTGAGGTGTAGAAGGACTGATAAGGAGAGCAGAGTTTGGAGACTGAGGTGCAGAACGACTGTTACAGAAATCAGAGGTTGGAAATTCGGGTGCAGATGGACCGTTATAGAGAGCAGAGGTTGGAGACTATGGTATAGAAAGACTGTTACAGAGAGCAGAGGTGGGAGACTTGGGTGAAGAAGGTCTGTTACAGAAAGCACAGGTTGGAGACTGAGGTGCAGAAGGATAGAAACAGAGAGCAGAGGTTGAAGACTGGGGTTCAGAAGGACTGATACAGAAAGCAGAGGTTGGAGACTGGGGTGCAGAAGGATTGTTACAGAGAGCAGACGTTGGAGACTGGGGTCCAGAAAGATCGTTGCAGAGAGCAGAGTTTGAAGACTGGGGTGCAGAAGGTTGTTGCAGAGAGCAGAGTTTGGAGACTGAGGTGCAGAAAGACTGTTACCAAGAGCAGATGTTGGAGACTGGGGTGCAGAAGAATTGTTGCAGAGAGAAGAGGTTGGAGACTGAGGTGTAGAAGAACTGTTACAGAGAGCAGAGGTAAGAGACTGGAGTTGAGATGGATCATACAGAGAGCAGAGGTTGGAAACTGAGGTGCAGAAGAATTGTAACAGACACCTGAGGTAGGAGACTGGGGTGCAGGAGATTCGTTGCAGACAGCAGAGTTTTCAGACTGTAATGCATAAGGACTGTTGCAGAGACCAGATGTTTGAGAGTGGGGTGTAGAAGGACTGTTACAGAGAGCATAGTTTGGAGACTGAGGTGCAGAAGGACTATTACAGGAAGCAGAGTTTGAAAATTGGGTGCAGAAGTACCGTTAAAGAGAGCAGAGTTTGGAGACTGCGGTTTAGGACTGTTACCAAGAGCAGAGTTTGGCGACTGGGATGCAGAAGAACTCTTACAGAGAGCACAAGTAGGAGACTGAGGTTCAGAAAGATGGATACAGAGAACAGAGCTTGGATACTGGGATACAGACAGGCTGATACAGAAAGCAGAGTTTGGAGACTGGGGTGGAGAAGAACCGAAACTGAGAGCACTGGTTGGACACTGCGGTTCAGAAGGACTGTTACAGAGAGTAGATCTAAGAGACTGGGGAGAAGAAAGACTGTTGCAGAGAGAAGAGGTTGGAGACTGGGGTGCAGAAGGCCTGTTACACAGAGCAGAGTTTGAAAACTGGGTGGCAGAAGTTCTGTTAAAGAGAGCAGAGGTTGGAGACTGTTGTGCAGAAGGACTGTTAAAGAGTGCAGAGTTTAAAGACTTGGTTGCAGAAGGATGAAACAGAGGGCAGTGTTGGGAGACTGAGGTGCAGGAGGACTGTTATAGAGAGCAGAGGTAGGAGACTTGGGTGCAGAAGGGTCATTGCAGAGAGCAGAGTTTTCAGAATGAGGTGCAGAATGACTGTGGCAGAGAGCAGATGTTGGAATCTGGAGTGCAGAAGGACTGTTGCAGAGAGCAGATGTTGGTAACTAGGGTCCAGAAGAACTGTTGTAGAAAGCAGAGGTTGGAGACTGGGGTGCAGAAGGACTGTTGCAGGGAGCAGAGGTTGGAGACTGAGGTGCGGCACTCCTGTTACAAAGAGCAGAGTTTGGACACTTAGGTGCAGAAGGACAGTTTAGGAGAGCAGAGGTTAAATACAGGGGTGCAGAAGGATCTTACAGAGAGCAGAATTCAGAGAATGAGTTTCAGAAGGACTCTGCAGAGATCAGAGTTTGGAGACTGAGATGCAGAAATACTTTTACAGAGAGCAGAATTGGGAGACTAGGTTACAGAAGAACTGATACAGAAAGCAGTGATTGGATTCTGGGATGCAGAAAGACCATTACAGAGAGCAGAGTTTGGAAACTGCAGTACAGGAGGACTGTTACAGAGAGCAGAGGTTGAAGACTGGGGTGCAAAAGGACAGTTGCCGAGAGCAGATTTGGAGACCTGGGTGAAGAAGAATCTTTGCAGAGATAAGAGGTTGGAGACTGGGGTGCAGAAGGCATATTACAGAGAGCAGAGTTTGGAGACTGTGTTGCAGAAGTCCTGATACAGAGAGCAGAGGTTTGAGACTGTTTTACAGAAGGACTGTTACAGAGTGCAGAGTTTAAAGACTGTTTTGCAGAAGGATCATATAGAGAGCTGAGTTGGAAGACTAAGGTGCAGAAGGACTGTTACAGAGAGAAGAGGTAGGATACTGGGGTTCAGAAGGTTCATTGCAGAGAGCAGAGTTTTCAGACTTAGGTGCAGAAGAACTCTTGCAGAGAGCAGATGTTGAAGACTGGGGTGCAGAAGGTCTGTTTCAGAGAGCAGATGTTGGTAACTAAGGTGTAGAAGGACTGTTGTAGAGAGCAGAGTTTGGAGACTGGGGTGCAGTAGGAGTGTTGCAAGGAGCACAGGTTGGAGACTGAGGTGCGGAAGTCCTGTTAACAGAGAGTAGAGTTTGGAGACTCGGGTTTAGAAGAACAGTTACAGAGAGCAGAGTTTTGAAAAAGGTGTGCAGAAGGATCTTACAGAGAGCAGAGGATAGAGACTGAGGTGCAGAAGAACTGTTGCAGAGATCAGAGGTCGGAGACTGGGGTACATTAGGATTATTTAAGAGAGCAGAGGTTGGAGACTGGGGTGCAGAAAGATCGTTGCAGTAGGCAGCGGTTGGAGACTGGGATGCAGAAGGCCTGCTACAGAGAGCAGAGATTGGAGACAGGAGTGCAGAAGGCCTGTTACAAAGAGGAGAGTTCTGACACTGGGTTGCTGAAGGATCTTACAGAGAGCAGAGTTTGGAGACTGAGGTGCAGGTGGAATGTTACAGAGAGCAGTGGTTGGAGACTTGGGTGCAGAAGGATCGTGCAGAGACCCGAGGTGTCAGACTGAGGTGCAGAAGGACTGTTACAGAGAGTACAGGTTGGAGACTGAGATGTAGAAAGATTGTTACAGAGAGCAGAGTTTGGAGACTGAGGTGCAGAAGCACTGTTACAGAAAGCAGCGGTTGTAAATTGGGGTGCAGAAGGACAGTTACAGAGACCAGAGTATGGAGACTGCGGTATACAAAAACTATTACAGAGAGCAGAGGTTAGAGACTCGGGTGCAGAAGGAATGTTACAGAGAGCACAGGTTGAAGACTGAGGCGCAGAAGGATATATACTGAGATCAGAGGTTTTAGATTGGGGTTCAGAAGGAATGATACAGAAAGTAGAGTTTGGAGACTGGGGTGCAGAATGACAAGTTATGGAGAGCAGAGGTTGGAGACTGCGGTACAGAATGACTGTTACATAAAGCAGGGGTTGGATACAGGGGTGCAGAAGCATCTTACAGAGAGCAGAATTTGGAGACTGAGGTGCAGATGGACTGTTGTAGAGAGCAGATTTTGGAGACTGGGTTGCAGAAGGCCTGCTACAGAGAGCGGAGTTTGGACACTGGAGTGCAGAAGGCCTGTTACAGAGAGGAGAGGTTGGAGACTGGGTATCAGAAGGACTGTTATAGAGAGCAGAATTTGGAGACTGGGTTGCTGAAGTATCTTACGGAGAGAAGAGGTTGGAGACTGAGGTGCAGGTGGACTGTTACAGAGAGCAGTGGTTGGAGACTGAGGTGCAGAAGAACCATGCAGAGACAAGAGGTGTCAGACTGAGGTGCAGAAGTCTTTTTACATAGAGCAGAGGTTGGAGACTGAGCTGCATAAGGACTGTTACAGAGACACATGGTTGAAGACTGGGATGCAGAAAGATAATTGCAGAGAGAAGAGGTTGGAGACTGAGGTGCGGAATGATCCTTGAGGAGAGCAGAGTTTGGAGACTATGGTGGAGAACGATACTTACAGAGAGCAGATGTTGGAGACTGGGGTGCAGAAGGACAGTTACAGAGAGCAGAGGTTGTAGCCTGAGGTGCAGAAGGACCGTTACAGAGAGCAGAGGTTGGAGACTGGGATACAGAAGAACTGATACAGAAAGCAGACTTTGGAGACTGTGGTGCAGAAGTACTGTTGCAGAGAACAGATTTTGGAGACTGGGGTGCAGAAGGACCGATGCAGAGAGCTGAATTTGGAGATTTAGATGCCTAAGATTGTTACAGAGAGCATAGGTTGGATACTGGGTTGCATATGGACTGTTACAGAGAGCAGAGGTTGGAGACTGAGTTGCAGAAGTATCTTACAGAGAGCAGAGGTTGGAGAATGAGGTGCAGAAGGACTGTTACAGAGAGCAGAGTTTAGAAAATGGAGTGCAGAAGGCGTTTTACAGAGAGCAGAGTTTGGAGACTGGGGTGCAGAAGGACTGTTACCAATAGCACAGTTCGGAGACTGGGGAACAGAAGGATCGTTGAAGAGAGCAGAGGTTTCAGACTGAGGTGCAGATGGACTGTTACAGACAGCATAAGTTGGAGTCTGAGGTGCAGAAGCACTATTATAGAAAGAAGAGTTTGGCAATTGGGGTGCAGAAGGACCGTTACAGAGAGAAGAGTTTGGGGACTGCAGTATAGAAGGACTGTTACAGAAAGCAGAGTTTGGAGACTGGGGTGCAGAAGGACTATTGCAGAGAGCAGAGGTTGGAGCCTGGGGAAAAGATGGATCACTGCAGAGAGAAGATGTTGGAGACTGGGGTGCAGAAGGACTATTACAGAGAGCAGAGGTTGGAGACTGAGGTGCAGAAGGGTCGTTACAGAGAGCAGAGGTTGAAGACTGAGGTGCAGAAGAACTTTTACAGAGAGCAGAGTTTGGAGTCTGGGGTGCAGAAGGATTCTTACAGAGAGAAGAGGATGGAGACTGGATTTCATGAGGAGTGTTACAGAGAGCAGAGTGTGGAGATTCTGGTTCAGAAGAACTGTTAAACAGTGTAAAGTTTTGAGACTGGGGTTCAGAAGGATTATAACAGAGTGCAGAGTTTTGATTCGGGTGCAGCAGGACTGTAACAAAGAGAAGAGCTTGGAGACTGGAGTGCAGAAAAACTGTTACAGAGAGAAGAGGTTAGAGACTGCAGTGCAGAAGACCTGTTACAGAGAGCATTGGATTGAGACTGAGGTGCAAAAGGATCATTACAGAGAGCAGAGTTTGGATACTGAGGTGCAGAAGGACTGTTACAGAGAGCAGAGTTTGGAGTTTGAGTTGCAGAAAGATTTTTTACAGAGAGCAGAGGTTAGAGACTGAGGTGCAGAAGGACTGTTACAGAGAGCAGAAATTGGAAATTGGCAAGCAGAATGACTGTTTGGAGACTGGGTTGCAGCAGGACCGTTGAAGAAAGCGGAGGTTGGAGACTGGGTTGGAGAAGAATGGTACAGAGAGCAGAGTTTGGAAACTGGGGTGAAGAAGGACCTTACAGAGAACAGAGGTTGGAGACTGGGGTGGAGAAGAAGTGTTAAGGAGAGGAGGCGTTGGAGACTGGGGTGCAGAAGAATCGTTGCAGAGATCAGAGGTTGGAGACTGGGGTGCAGAAGGACGGTTGCAGAGAGCAGAGGTTGGAGACTGAGGTGCAGAAAAACTGTTAAAGTGAGCACAGTTTGAAGAGTGAGGTGCAGCAGGATCGTTGAAGACAGCAGAAGTTGGAGACGGAGTTGCCGAAGAATAATTACAGAGAGCAGATGTGGAGACTGGGCTGCAGAAGGATCGTTACAGAGAGCACAGGTGGGAGACTGGGGTGCAGAAGGACTGTTACAGAGAGAACAGGTTAAAGCCTGGGGTGCAGAAGGAATGTTGCAGAAAGAAGAGGTTGGAGACTGGGGTGCAGAAGGACTGTTGCAGAGAGCAGAGTTTGGAGACTGAGATGCAGAAGGACTGTTACACAGATAAGATGATGGAGATTGGTTTCATGAATTATGATACAGAAAGCTGAGGTGGGAGCCTGGAGTGCAGATGGACCGTTAAAGAGAGCAGAGGTTGGAGACTGGCGTGCAGAAGGACTGTTTCAGAGAGCAGAGTTTGGAGACTGGGTTGCAGAAGGCCTGCTAAAGAGAGCAGAGGTTGGAACTTGGTTGCAGAAGGACTGTTATAAAGAGCAGACTTTTGAGGCTGTGTTGCAGAAGGACTGTTATAGAGAGCATAGTTTTGAGGCTGGGTTGCAGAAGGATCTTACAGAGAGCAGAGGTTGGTGACTGAGGTGCAGGACGACTGTTACAGAGAGCAGAGGTTTTAGACTGAGGTGCACAAGGACTGATAAAGAGAGCAGAGGATGGAGACTGAGGTGCAGAAGAACTTTTACAGAAAGCAGAGGTTGGAAATTAGGGTGCAGAGGGACCATTAAAGAGACCAGAGGTTGGAGACTGCGGTATTCAAAGACTGTAACAGAGAGCAGATGTTGGAGAATATGGTGCAAAAGGACTGTTACATAGAGCAGAGGTTGGAGACTGGGGTGCAGAAGGACTGTTAAACAGAGCAGAGGTTGAAGACCGGGGTGTAGAAGGACTGTTGCAGAGAGCATATGTTGGAGACTTGGGTGCAGAAGGACTGTTGCAGAGAACAGAATTTGGAGACTGAGGTGCAGAAGGACTGTTACAGAGAGCAGAGGTTGGAAACTGGGGTGAAGAAGAACTGTTGCAGGGAGCAGGTGTAGGAGACATGGGTGCAGAAGGACTTTTGCAGAGAGTAGAATTTGGAGATTGAGGAGTAGAAGACTGTTGCAGATAGCAGAGTTTGGACACTGGGGTGCAGAAGAACTGATACAGAAAGCAGAGTTTGGGGACTGAGGTGCAGCAGGACCATTATGGACAGCAGTGTTTGGAGACTGCAATACAGGAGGACTGTTACAGAGAGCAAAGTTTGGAGACTGGAGAGGAGAAGAACTGTTTTATAGTGAAGACGTTGGAGACTGGTGTGCATAAGAACTGTTGCAGAGAGTAGAGGTAGGAGACTGAGATGAAGAAAGACTGTTAAAGAGAGCAGAGTTTGGAGACTATGGTGCAGAAGGACTGATGCAAAGAGCAGAGGTTGGAGACTGGGTACAGAAGGGCTGTTTCAGAGAGTAGAGTTTGGAGACTGGGTTGCAGAAAAATATTACGTAGAGCAGAGTTCGGATACTGCGGTGCAGAAGGATTGTTACAAAGAGCAGAGGTTAGCGACTAGGTTGCAGTAGGATTATTGCAGAGAGCAGAGGTTGGAGACTGGTGTGCAGAAGCATCATTCCAGAGAGCAGAGGTTGGAGACTTGGGTGCAGAAGGACGGTTTCAGAGAGCAGATTTTGGAGACTGGGATCCAGAAGGATAGTTGCAGAGAGCAGAGATTGGAAACTGGGTTGCAGAGGGACTGTTATGCAGAGCAAAGTTTGAAGACTGGAGTGTAGAAGGATTGTTGCAGAGAGCAGAGTTTGGAAACTGGGGTGAAGAAGGACTGTTGCAGGGAGCAGGTGTTTGAGAAATGGGTGCAGAAGGACTTTTGCAGAGAGTAGAATTTGGAGACTGAGGTTCAGAAGGACTGTTGCAGATAGCAGAGTTTGGAGACTGGGGTGCAGAAGAACTGATACATAAAGCAGAGGTTGGGGACTGAGGTTCAGAAGGACCATTACAGACAGCAGAGTTTGGAGACTGCAATTCAGGAGGACTGTTACAGAGAGCAGAGGATGGAGACTGGAGTGGAGAAGAACTGTTTCAGAGTGCAGAATTTGGAGACTGGTGTGCAGAAGAACTGTTGCAGAGAGTAGAGTTAGGAGACTGAGATGCAGAAAGACTGTTAAAGATAGCAGAATTTGGAGACTGGGGTACAGAAGGACTGATACAAAGAGCAGAGTTTGGAGACAGGGATGCAGAAGGCTGTTACAGAGAGCAGAGGTTGGAGACTGGGTACAGAAGGGCTGTTACAGAGAGCAGTGTTTTGAGACTGGGTTGCAAAAGAATATTACGTAGAGCAGAGTTTGGAGACTGTGGTGCAGAAGGATTGTTACAGAGAGAAGAGGTTGGCGACTGGGGTGCAGTAGAATTATTGCAGAGAGCAGATGTTGGAGACTGGGATGCATAAAGATCATTGCAGAAAGCAGAGATTAAAAACTGGTTTGCAGAAGGACTGCTACACAGAGCAGAGGTTGAAGACTAGAGTGTAGAATGACTGTTACAGAGAGCAGAGTTTGGAGACTGCGGTGCAGAAGGATTGTTACAGAGAACAGAGGTTGGAGACTTGGGTGCACAAGGACTGATACAGAAAGCAGAGGTTGGAGACTTGGGTCCAGAATGAACCTTACAGAGAGCAGAGGTTGGAGTCTGCAGTACAGAATGACTGATGCAGAGTGCAGAGGTTGGAGAATGGGATGCAGAAGGACTGTTTCAGAGAGTAGATGTTAAAGACTGGGGTGCAAAAGAACTGTTGCAAAGAGCTGAGGTTGGAGACTGGGGTGCAGAAGGATTGTTGCATGAAGCAGAGGTTGGATACTGGGGTTAAAAAGACTGATAGAGAAAACAGAGTTTAGAGATTGGGGTGCAGAAGGATCTTACAGAGAGCAGAGGTTGGAATGTGGGCTGCAGAGGAACTGTTGCACAGAGCAGAGGTTGGAGACTGGGGTGCAGAAGGGCTGTTACACAGAGCAGAGATTGGAGACTGGGTGGCAGAAGAATCTTACATAGAGCAGAGGTTGGAGACTGAGGTGCAGAAGAAATGTTACCGGGAGCAATGGTTGGAGACTGGGGTGCAGAAAGATTTTTGCAGGGAACAGAGGTTGGAGACTAACATGCTGAAGGACTCTTGGAGACAACAGAGGTTTGAGAATGGGGTGCAGAAGTACTGTTGCAGACAGCAGATGTTGGAGACTGAGGTGCAGAAGGATTGTTATAGTGAGCAGAGTTGTTAGAAGAAGGACTGTTACGGAGATCAGAGTTAGGAGACTTGGGTGCAGAAGGATCTTTCAGAGAGAAGAGGTTGGAGACTGAGGTGCAGACGAACTGTTGCACAGAGCAGAGGTTTGAGACTGGGGTGCAGAAGGACTGTTACAGTGAGCAGAGTTTGGAGACTGGGTTGCAGAAAGATCTTACATAAAGCAGAGGTTGGAGACTGAGGTGCAGAAGAAATGATATCCAGAGCAGAGTTTGGAGACTGGGGTGAAGAAGGACTGTTGCCAAGAACAGAGGTTGGAGACTGTCCTGCACATGGACCGTTGCAGAGAGCAGAGGTTGGACACTGGGGTGAAAAGAAAATGTTACAGAGAGCAGAGTTAGGAAACTGGGGTATAGAAGTATCTTACAGATTGCAAAGGATGGAGCCTGGGGTGCAGAAAGACTGTTACAGAGAGCAGACGTTGGAGCCTGAGTTGCAGAATAACTGTTTCAGAAAGCAGAGTTTAGAGACTGTGTTGCACAGGGATCCTTGCAGAGAGCTGAGTTTTCAGACTGATGTTCAGAAGGACTGTTGAAGAGAGCAGAGGTTTGAGAGTGGGGTGGATAAAGATCGTTGCAGAGAGCAGAGTTTATAGAATGGGGTACAGTAGGACCATTTAATAGGTCAGTGTTTGGGAACTGAGGTGAAGAAGGATTGTTACAGAGAACAGAAGTTGGATACTGGGGTTTAGAAAGACTGTTGCAGAGAGCAGAGATTAGAAACTGGGGTTTAGAAAGACTATAACAGATAGCAGAGGTTGGAGACTGGGTTGCAGAATTACTGTTACAGAGAGCAGAGTTTGGAGACAGGGTTGCAGAAAGATCTTACAGAGAGCAGAGGTTGGAGACTGAGGTGGAAGAGGACTGTTACAGAGAGCAGAGTTTGGAGACTGGGGTGCAGAAGGATCGTTGCAGAGAATCGAGTTTTCAGACTAAGGTGCAGAAGCACTGTTGGAGATTACAGATGTTGGAGACTGGGGTGCAGAAGGATCTTTGTAGAGCGCAGAGGTTTTAAACTGGTGTGCAGAAGGACTGTTACAGAGAACAGAGGTTAAAGACTGCGGTGCGGAAGGCCTATTACAGAGATCAGAATTTGGTGAAGGGATGCAGAATGACTGATACAGAGGGCAGAGTTTGGAGACCGGGTTGCAGAAGGATCCTACAGAGAGCAGAGGTTGGAGACTGAGGTGCAGAAGGACTGTTACAGAGAGTAGACGTTGGAGACAGAGGTGCAGAAGGACCATTGCAAAGAGCAGAGGTAGAGATAGAGGTTAAGAAGGATTGTTACAGAGAGCAGAGATTTGAGTCTGGGGTGCAGAAGGACTGTTGCAGATAGCAGAGGTTGGAGACTGTGGTACAGAAAGAGTGTTGCAGAGAGCAAAGGTTAGAGAATGGTGTGCAGAAGGACTGTTACAGAGAGCAAATGTTAGAGAATGGGGTGCAGAAGTAAGGTTGCAGAGTTCAGAGGTTGGAGACAGAGGTGCAGAAGGACTGTTACAGAGAGCATTGTTTGGAGACTGGGTTGAAGAAGGATCTTACATAGAGCAGAGGTTGGAGACTGAGGTGTAGAAGCACTGTTATAGAGAGTATAGGTTGGAGACTCAGGTGCAGAAAGACCGTTGCAGAGAGCAGAGGTTGGAGACTGAGGTGCAGAATGATTGTTACAGAGAACAGAGGTTGGAGACTGGGGTCTTGAAGGACTGTAGTAGAGAGCAGAGGTTGGAGACTAAGGTGCAGAGGGACAGTTACACAGAGCACAGGTTAGAGACTGGGGTGCAGAAGGACTAATACATAAAGCAGAGGTTGAAGACTCGGGTGTATAAGTACCCTTAAAAAGAGCAGAGTTTGGAGAATGCAGTACAGAAGGACTGTTATAGAGAGCAGAGGTTGGAGACTGGGGTGGAGAAGGACTGTTTCAGAGAGCAGATGTTGGAGACTTGGGTGCAGAAGGACTGTTGCATAGAGCAGAGATTGAAGACTGAGGTACAGAAGGACTGTTACATAGAGCAGAGTATAGAGACTTGGGTGCAGAAAAACTGTTGCAGAGAGCAGAGGTTGCAGACTGAGTTGCAGAAGGACTGTTACAGAGGGCAGAGTTTGAGACTGGGGTGCAAAACGACTGATACAGAAAGCAGAGTTTGGATACTGAGGTGCATAAGGACTCTTAAGGAGAACAGGGGTTTGAGACTGCGGTACAGAAGGACTGTTACAGAGAGCAGAGGTTGGAGACTGGGTTGCAAAAGAACTGAGGTAGAGACAATAGGTTGGAGACTGGGGTGCTGAAGGATCGTTGGGGCGAGTAGAGTATGGAGACTGGGGTGTATAAGGTCTGTTGCAGAGAGCAGAGTTTGGAGACTGCGGTGTAGAAAAACTTTTTCAGAGAGCAGACGTTGGAGACTGGGGTGCAGAAGGAACGTTGGTAGGAGCAGAATATGGAGACTGGGGTCTAGAAATAATGTTGCAGAGAGCAGAGGTTGGAGACTGGGGTGTAGAAGGATTGTTTCAGAGAGCAGATGTTGGAGACTTGAGTGCAGAAGGACTGTTGCATAGAGCAGAGGTTGGAGACTGAGGTACAGAAGGATTGTAAAAGAGAGCAGATGTTGGAGACTGGGGTGCAGAAGGATTATTGCAGAGAGCAGAGTTTTAAGACTGTGGTACAGAAGAACTGCTGCAGAGAGCAGATGTTGGAGATTGGGGTTCAGAAGGACTGTCGCAGCGAGCAGAGGATTAGGACTAGGGTGCAGAAGTATTTTTGTATAGAGCAGAGGTTTTAGACTGGTGTGCAGAAGGACAGTTACAGAGAACAGAGGTTAAAGACTGCGGTGCGGAAGGCTTGTTACAGAGATCAGAGTTTCGTGAAGGGATGCAGAATGACTGTTACAGAGGGCAGAGTTTGGAGACTGGGTTTCAGAAGGATCCTACAGAGCAGATGTTGGAGACTGAGGTTCAGAAGGACGGTTGCAGAAAGCAGAGTTTGGGAACTGAAGTGAAGAAGGACTGTAAAGAGAGCAGAGGTTGGTTACTGGGGTGCAGAAGGACTGATACAGAAAGCAGAAGTTGGAGACTGGGGTGCCGAAGGACTGATGCAGAGAACAGAGTTTGGAGACTGGGGTGGAGAAGGACTTTTGCAGAGAGCAGATTTTGAAGATTGGGTGCATGAAGGATTGGTGGTTGCGAGCAGAGTATGGAGAATGGGGTGTGGAAGGACTGTTGCAGAGAACGGAGTTTGGAGTCTGAGGTGCAGAAGGACCATTGCAGAAAGCAGATGTTGGAGACTAGGTTTTAGAAGGATCCTACAGAGAGCAGAGTTTGGACACTGAGGTGCAGAAGGACTGTTGCAGAGAGGAGAGGTTGGAGATTTTGGCGCAGAAGTAATTTTGCAGAGAACAGAGGTTGGATTCTGAGGTGCAGAAAGACTCTTACAGAGAACAGCGGTTGGAGACTTGGGTGCAGTAGAACTGATACAGAAAGCAGAGGTTGGAGACTCGGGTGCAGAAGGACTGTTACAGACAGCAGATGTTGGAGACTGCAGTACAGAAGGACTGTTACAGAGAGCAGACGTTGAAGACTGGGTTTCAGTACGATCATATAGAGAAAAGAGTTTGGAGACTGCGTTGCAGAAGGACTGTTACAGAGAGCAGATGTTTGAGACTGGGGTGCAGAAGGATCATTACAGAGAGCAGAGGTTGGAGACTGGGGTGCAGACGAACTATTACAGAGAGCATAGTTTTGATACTAGGGTGCAGAAGGAATGTTGCAGAGAGCACAGGTTAAAGACTGAGGTGCAGAAAAACTGTTGCAGAGAGCATAGTTATTTGACTGGGGTGCAGAAGGAGTGTTGCAGAGAGCACATGTTAGAGACTGAGGTGCAGAAAGACCATTACAGAGAGCAGAAGTTGGAGAATGGTGTGCAGAGGAGTGTTACAGAGAGCAAAGTTTGGAGAAAGGTGTTTAAAAGGATCTTACAGGGAGCATAGGTTGGAGACTGGGGTGCAAAAGGACTGTTTCAGAGAGCAGAGGTTGGAGACTGGGGTGGAGAAGGATCATTGAAGAGAGAAGAGTTTGGAGACTGGGTGCAAAAGACCTGTTACATACAGCAGAGTTTAGATACTTAGGTGAAGAAGGCCTGTTACAGAGAGCAGTTCTTGGAGACTGGGGTGCAGAAGGACAGTTACAGAGATCAGAGTTCGAATACTGGCTTGCAAAAGAATCTTACAGAAAGCAGAGGTTGGAGAATGAGGTACAGAAAGGCTGTTAAAGAGAGCAGAGGTTTGTGACTGAGGTGCAGAAGGATCATTGAAAAGGGCAGTGTTTGGAGACTGCAGTGCAGAAAAACTGATACCGAAAGCAGAGGTTTAAGATTGGGGTGCAGAAGGACCCTTACAGAGAACAGAGTTTGGAGATTGAAAGACTCTTACAGAGAGCAGACGTTGGAGACTGGGGTGCAGTATGACTGTTGTAGAGAACAGACTGGTACAGAGAGCAGATTTTGAAGAAAGGGTTGCCGAAGGATCTTACAGAGAGCAGAGGTTGGAGACTAAGGTGCACGTCTACTGTTACAGAGAGCAGTGGTTGGAGACTGGGGTGCAGGAGGATCGTGGAGAGCAGAGGTTTCAGACTGAGATGCAGAAGTACTGTTACAGAGAGCAGAGGTTGGAGATTGAGGTGTAGAAGTACTGTTATGGAGAGCACAGTTTGGAGACCGAGGTTCAGAAAGACTGTAACAGAAAGCAGTGGTCGGACATTGGGGTGCAGAAGGACCGTTACAGAGAGCAGAGGTTGGAGACTACAGTATAGAAGGACTGTTACAGAGAGCAGAGTTGGGAGACTTGGGTGCAGAAGGACTGTTACAGAAAGCACAGGTTGGAGAGTGAGGTGAAGAAGGATAGACACAGAGAGCAGAGGTTGGAGACTAGGGTTCAGAAGGACTGATACAGAAAGCAGGGGTTGGAGAATGGGGTGCAGAAGGACCGTTACAGAGAGCAGAGTTTGGTGAATGTGGTACAGAAGAACTGTTACAGAGAGTAGATATTGGAGACTGGGGAGCAGAAGGAGTGTTGCAGAGGACAGAGTTTGGAGACTGAGGTGCAGCAAAACCCTTGCAGAAAGCAGAGTTTGGCTACTAGGGTGGAGAACGAATGTTACAAAGAGCAGAGTTTGGAAACTGGAGTGCAGAAAGATCTTACATAGAGCAGAGGTTGGAGACTGTAATGCAGAAGGACTTTTGCAGAGAGCAGACGTTGGAGACTGGGGTCCAGAAAGATCATTGAAGAGAGCATAGTTTGCAGACTGGGGTGCATAAGGCTTTTGCAGAGAACAGAGGTTGGAGACTGAGGTGCAGAAGGACTGTTAAATAGAGCAGATGTTGGAGACTGGGGTTCAGATGGATATTACAGAGAGCAGATGACGGAGACTGAGGTGCAGAAGGATTGTAACAGACAGCAGAGGTAGGAGTCCTTCTGCACCACAGAGTTTTCAGATTGTGGTGCAGAAGGACTGTTGCAGAGACCAGATGTTGGAGACTGGGGTGTAGTAGGACTGTTGCAGAGAGCAGATGTTGGAGACTGGAATGCAGAAGGACCGTTGGAGAGAACAGAGTTTGCAGACTGAGGTGTAGAAGGATTGTTACAGAGAGCACAGTTTGGAGACTGGGGTGCAAAAGGACTGTTGCAGAGATCAGAGGTTGGAGACTGAAGTGCAGAAGGACTGTTGCAGAGAGCAGAGGTTGGAGACTGGGGTGCAGAAGGACTTCTGAAGAGAGCAGAGGTTGGAGACTAAGGTGCAGAAGGACACTTAGAGCAGAAGTTAGAGACTGGGTTGCAGAAGGACTGATGCAGAAAGCAGAGACTCTAGTATTGGGTGCAGAAAGAATGTTACAGAGAGTAGAGTTTGGAGAATGCAGTACAGAAAGACTGTTGCAGAGAGCAGAATTTTGAGACTGGGTTGCAGAAGGACTGTTGCAGAGAGCAGAGGTTGGAGACTGAGGTACAGAAATCCTGTTACAGAGAACAGATTTTGTAGACTGGGGTGCAGAAGTATCTTACATAGAGCAGAAGTTACAGACTGAGGTCCAGAAGGACTGTTGCAAAGATCAGAGGTTGGAGAATGGGATTCAGTAGGATCATTGCAGAGAGCAGAGGTTGGAGATTGGGATGCAGAAAGATCATTGCAGAGAGCAGAATTTGGAGACTTGGGTGCAGAAGGCCTGCTACAAAGAGCAGAGTATGGAGACTGGCGTGCAGAAGGCCTGCTATAGAGAGCAGTGTTTCCAGACTGGCGTGCAGAAAGCCTGTTACAGAGAGGAAAGGTTGGAGACTGGGGTGCAGAAAAACTATTACAGAGAGCAGAATTTGGAGACTGGTTTGCTGAAGGAACTTACAGACAGCAGATGTTGGAGACTGAGGTGCATGTGGACTGTTACAGAGAGCAGTGGTTGGAGACTGGGGTGCAGAAGGATCGTGGAGAGCAGAGGTTTCAGACTGAGATGCAGAAGTACTGTTACAGAGAATAGTGGTTGAAGATTGGGGTGCAGAAGAATCATGGAGAGCAGAGATTTCAGACTGAGGTGTAGAAGGACTGTTACAGAGAGCCGAGTTTAGAGACTGATGTGCAGAAGGACTGTTACAGAAAGCAGAGGTTGGAAATTGGGGTGGAGAAAAACCATTACAGAGAGCAGAGGTTGGAGACTGCGGTATAGAAGGACTGTTACAGAGAGCAGAGGTTGGAGACTGGGGTGCAGAAAGACTGTTACAGAAAGCACAGGTTAAAGACTGAGGTCCAGAAAGATAGATACAAAGACCAGAGGTTGGAGACTGAGGTGCAGAAGGACTGATTCAAAAAGCAGAGGTTGGAGACTGGGTTGCAGAAGGACCGTTACAGAGATCAGAGGTTGGAAACTACGGTACATAAGGTCTGTGACAGAGAGCAGATCTCGGAGACTAGGGAGCAGAAGGACTGTTGCAGAGGACAGAGTTTTGAGACTAGGTTGGAGAAGAAATTTTACAGAAAGCAGAGATTGAAAACTGGAGTGCAGAAAGATCTTACAGAGAGCAGAGGTTGGAGACTTTATTGCAGATGGACTGTTGCAGAGAGCAGACGTTGGAGACTATGGTCCAGAAGGTTTATTGCAGAGAACAGAGTTTGGAGACTGGGGTGCAGAAGAACTGTTGCAGTGAGTAGATGTTGGAGACTGGGTTGGAAAAGAACTGTTGCAGAGAGCATATTTTTGAGACTGGGTTGCAGAAGGATTTTTACAGAGAGCAGGGGTTGGAGACCGAGGTGTGGAAGGACGTTTACAGAGAGCAGCGTTTGGAGACTGGGGTGCAAAAGGACTGTTACAGAGAGCAGAGGTTGGAGACTGTAGTTCAGATGGATGTTACAGAGAGTTTGCAGACTGGGGTGCAAAAGGACAGTTGCAGAGAGCAGATGTTCGAGAATTGGGTGGAGAAGAATCGTTGCAGAGAGAAGAGATTGGAGACTGGGGTGCAGAAGGCCTATTACAGAGAGCAGATTTTGAAGACTGAGGTGCAGAAGGACTGTTTCAGAGATAAGAGGACGGAGACTGGGGTTTAGTAGAATCATTGCAGAGAGCAGAGGTTGGAGATAGGCGTGCAGAATGATCGTTGCATAGAGCAGAGTTTGAAGACATTTGTGCAGAAGGCCTGTTACAGAGAGGAGAGGTTTGAGACTGGGGTGCAGAAGGACTTTAATAGAGAGCAGTGTTTGGAGACTGAACTGCTGAAGGATCTTACAGAGAGCAGAGGTTAAAGACTGAGCTTCAGGTGGACTGTTACAGAGAGCAGTAATTGGAGACTAGGGTGCAGAAGAATCGTGGAGAGCAGAGGTTTCAGACTGAGGTACAGGTGGACTTTTACAGAGAGCAGTGACTGGAGACTGGGGTGTAGAAGGACTGTTACAGAGAGCAGAGGTTGAAGACTGGAGTGCAGAAGGACTCTTAAATAGAGCATAGTTTGGAGACTGAGGTGCAAAGGATAGAACAGATTTCGGAGACTGGGGTTCAGGCAGACTGATACAGAAAGCAGAGGTTGTAGACTGGGGTCTAGAAGGACCTTTACAAAGGGTAGAGTTTGGAGACTGCAAAACAGAAGGACTGTTACAGAAAACAGATCTCGGAGACTGGGGAGCAGAAGAACTGTTGCAGAGAGCTGAGGTTGAAGACTGGGGTGGAGAAGGAATGTTATAGACAGCAGAGTTTGGACACAAGAGTGCAGAATGATCTTATAGAGAGCAGAGGTTGGAGACTGTGGTGCAGAAGGACTGTTACTGAGAGCAGAGTTTGGACACTGGGGTACAGAAGGATCGTTGAAGAGAGCAGAGTTTGGAGACTGGCATGCAGAAGGAGTGTTGCAGAGAGCAGATGTTGAAGACTGGGGTGCAGAAGGAATGTTGCAGAGAGTAGATTTTAGAGACTGGGGTGCAGAAGGCCTGCTACAGGGAGAAGAGTTTGGAGACTGGCTTGCAGAAGGTCTGTTACAGAGAGGAGAGGTTGGAGACTGAGGTGCAGGTGGACTGTTACAGAGAGCAGTGTTTAGAGACTGGGGTGCAGAAGGATCCTGCAGAGAGCAGAGGTGTCAGAGTGAGGTGCAGAAGGACTGTTACAGAGAGCAGAGTTTGGAGACTGAGGTGCAGAAGGACTGTGACAGAAAGCAGAGGTTGGAAATTGGGGTGCAGAACGACCGTTACAGAGACCAGAGTTTGGTGACTGCGGTATAGAAAACCTGTAACAGAGAGCAGAGTTTGGAGACTGGGGTGCAGAAGGAATGATACAGAGAGAACAGGTTGGAGACTGAGGTGCAGAAGGATAGATACATAGAGCAGAGGTTTGAGACTTGGGTTAAGAAGGACCGTAACAGAGAGCAGATGTTGGAGACTGGGAAGCAGAACGTCTGTTGCAGAGGACAGAGTTTGGAGACAGGGGTGCCGCAGAACACTTGCAGAAAGCAGAGGTTAAATACTGGGGTGAAGAAGGAATGTTACAGAGAGAAGAATTTGGAAACTGGAGAAGAGGTTGGAAACTGAGGTGCAGAAGGATCTTACAGAGAGCAGAGTTTGGAGACTGTGGTGCAGAAGCATTGTTGCAAAGGGTAGAGATTGAATACTGAGGTGCAGAAGTCCTGTTACATACAGCAGAGCTAGAAGAAAGGGGTGCAGAAGAATATTACAGAGAGTAGAATTTGAAGACTGAGGTGCAGAAGGACTATTGTAGATATCAGATTTTGGAGACTGGGGTGCAGTAGGATCATTGCAGAGAGCAGAGTTTGGAGACTGGGGTGCAGAAGTATCGTTGCAGAGATCAGAGTTTGGAGACTGGCGTACAGAAGGCCAGTTACAGAGAGGAGAGGTTGGAGACTGGGGTGCAGAAGGACAGTTATACAGAGCAATGTTTGGAGACTGGGTTGCTGAAGGATCTTACAGAGAGCAGAGGTTGGAGACTGAGGTGCAGGTAGACTGTTACAGAGAGCAGAGGTTGGGGATTGAGGTGTAGAAGGACTGTTACAGAGAGAAGAGTTTGGAGACTCAGGTGCAGAAGGACTGTTACAGAAAGCAGAGTTTTGAAATTGGGCTGCAGAAGAACAATTACAGAGAGCAGAGGTTCGAGACTGCGGAATAGGTTTGTTACCAAGATCAGAGGTTGGAGATTGGGGTGCAGAAGGACTATTACATAAAGCACAGGTTAGAGACTAAGGTGCAGAAGGATAGATACAAAGAACAGAGGTTGGAGACTGGGGTTCAGACAGACTGATACAGAAAGCAGAGATGGAGACTGGGGTGTAGAAGGATCGTTACAAAGAGCGGAGGTTGGAGACTGTGGTACAGAAGGACTGTTACAGAGAGCAGATCTCGGATTCTGGGGAGCAGAAAAACTGTTGCAGAGGACATTGGTTGGAGACTGGGGTGGAGAAGGAATGTAACAGAGAGCAGAGTTTGGAAACTGGAGTGCAGAATGATCTTACAGAGAGCAGAGGTTGGAGACTGTGGTGCAGAAGGACTGTTGCAAAGAGCAGACATTAGAGATTGGGTTCCAGAAGGATCGTTCAAGAGAGCAGATTTTAGAACCTGGGGTGCAGAAGGACTGTTACACAGAACAGAGGTTGGAGACTTAGGTGCAGAAGGACTGTTAGAGAGAGCAGAGTTTGGAGACTGGGTAGCAGAAGGACTGTTACAGAGAGTAGATTATGGAGACTGGGGTTCATAAGGAGTCTTGCAGAGATCAGATGTTTGAGACTGGGGTGGAGAAGAATCGTTGCAGAGAGAAGAGGTTAAAGACTGGGGTGCAGAATGTCTGTTATTGAGAGCAGAGGTTGGAGACTGTTGTGCAGAAAAACTGTTCCAGAGTGCAGAGTTTAAAGACTGTGTTGCAGAAGAATCTTTCAGAGAGCAGAGTTGGAAGACTGAGGTGCTGAAGGACTGTTACAGAGAGCATAGGTTGGAGACTGGGGTGCAGAAGGGTAGTTGCAGAGAGCAGGGTTTTGAGACTGAGGTGCAGAAGAACTGTTTTAGAAACCAGATCTTGGAGACTGGGGCACAGAAGGACTGTTGCAGAGAGCAGATTTTGGTAACTCGGGTGCAGAAGGACTGTTGTAGAGAGGAGGGGTTGGATACTGGGGTGCAGAAGGACTGTTACAGAGAGCAGAGGTTGGAGACTTGGATTCAGAAGTTCTGTTACAGAGAGCAGAGTTTGCATACAGGAGTTCAGAAGGATTTTACAGAGAGCAGAATTTGGAGACTGAGGTGCAGAAGGACAGTTGCAGAGATTAGAGGTTTGACACTGAGGTGCAGTAGGATCATTGCAGAGAGAAGATGTTGGAGACTGGGGTGCAGAAGGCTGCTACAGAGAGAAGAGTTTGGAGACTGGAGTGCAGAAGGCCTGTTACAGAGAGGAAAGGTTGGAAACTGGGGTGCAGAAGGACAGTTATAGAGAGCAGAGTTTGGAGACTGGGTTGCTGAAGGATCTTATAGAGAGCAGAGGTTGGAGACTGTGGTGCAGATGGAGTGATACAGTAATCAGAGTTTTGAAACTGGGGTGCAGACAGACTGTTGCAGAGAGCAGAGTTTGCAGACTGAGGTGAAGAAGCACTATTACAGAGAGCAGAGTTTGGAGACTGGGGTGCAGAAGGACTGTTACAGAGAGCAGAGTTTTGAGACTGGGGTGCAGAAGGATCCTTGCATAGAACAAAGTTTTCAAACTGTGGTGCAGAAGAACTGTTGCAGAGAGCAGAGTTTGGAGACTGAGGTGCAGAAGGAGTGTCACAGAGAGCAGATATTGGAGTCTTGGGTGCAGAAGGACCGTTACATAGAGCAGATTTTTGAGAGTGCACTACAAAAGGACTGTTACAGAGAGCAGAGGTTGGAGACTGGGGTTGAGAAGGACTGTTGCAGATAGCAGAGGAAGGAGACTTGGGTGCAGAATAATCTTTGTGGAAAGCAGAGTATTGAGAATGGTGTTCAGAAGGACTGTTACAGAGAACAGAGTTTTGAGAAGGGGTTCAGAAGGATTGTTACAGAGGGCAGAGTTTGGATACTGAGTTGTAGAATAATCTTACAAAGAGCAAATGTTGGAGACTGAGGTGCAGAAGGACTGTTACAGAGAGTAAAGGTTAGAGACTGAGGTGCAGAAGGACTGTTGCTGAAAGCAGATTTTAGAGACTGGGGTGCAGAAGGACTTTTTCAGAGAACAGATGTTGGAGAGTGAGGTGCAGAATTATTGTTACAGAGAGCAGAGGTTGAATACTGGGTTTCAGAAGGACCATTGCAGTGATCAGAGTTTGGGAACTGAGTTGATGAAGGATCATTGCAGAGAGCAGAGTTTTCAGACTGAGGTGCAGAAGGACTGTTGCAGAGAGCAGATGTTGGAGACTGGGGTGCAGAAGGTTCGTTGCAGAGAGAAGAGGTGGGAGACTAAGGTGCAGAAGGACTGTTGCAGATAGCAGAGTTTTGAGACTGGGGTGTAGAACGACTGTTTCAGGGACCAGAATTTGAGACAGCGGTGCTTAAGGACTATTGCAGAGAGCAGAGGTTGGAGACTGAGATGCAGAAGGACTGTTACAGTGAGTAGAGGTTGGAGACTGAGGTACAGAAAGATTGTTACAGAAAGCAGAGGTTGGAGACTGAGGTGCAGAAGGACTGTTGCAGATAGCAGAATTTGGAGACTGGGGTGTGGAAGGACTTTTGCAGGAAACAGAGGTTGGAGACTGGGGTGCATAAGGACTGTTGCAGAGAGCAGAGGATGGAGACTGGGGTGCAGAAGGACCATTACAGAGAGCAGAGTTTTGAGACTGTGGTACAGAAGGACTCTTACAGGGAGCAGAGGTTGGATACTGGGGTGGAGAAGGACTGTTGCAGAGAACAGAGTTTGGAGACTGGGGTGCAGACGGACTGTTTCACAGAGGAGAGTTTGGAGACTCAGGTGCAGAAGAATTGTTACAGGGAGCAGAGGTAGGATACTGGTGTGCAAAAGGACTGATCCAGAAAGCATAGGTTGGAGAATGGGGTTCAGAAGGCCTGTTACAGAGAGGAGCGGTTGGAGACTGGGGTGCAGAAGAATTCTTACAGAGAGCAGAGGAAGAAGACTGGGGTGCAGAAGGACAGTTGCAGAGAGCAGAGGATGGAGACTGAGGTGAAGAAGGATCGTTGCAGAGAGGAGGTTAGAAACTGGGTTGCAGAAGATCTGTTACAGAGTGTAGAGTTTGGAGAGTGGGGTGCAGAAGGTATGTTACAGAGAGCAGAGGTTCGAGATTAAGGTTCAGAAGGATCGTTTCAGAGAGCAGTGGTTGGAGAGTGGGGTGCAGAAAGACCGTTACAGATTGCAGAACTTGGAAATTGAGGTGGAGAAGGATCTTGAAGAGAGGAAAGGTTGAAGACTGAGGTGCAGAAAAATAGCTACAGAGGGCAGAGGTTGGAGACTGGGTTGCAGCAGGACAGTTACGGAGAGCACATGTTGGAGACTGGGGTGTAGAAGGAATGTTGCAGAGAGCAAAGTTTTGAGACTGGGATGAAGAAGGACTGTAGCGGAGACCAGAGTTTGGAGACTGGAATGCAGAAGGACTGTTGCAAAGAGCAGAAGTTGGAGAATGGGATGCAAAAGGATCCTTGCAGAGAGCAGTGGTTGGAGACTGGAGTGTAGAAGGACTGTGGCAGAGAGAAGAGCTTGGAGAATGGGGTGCATAAGGACTGTTGCAGAGAGCAGAGGTTGGAGACTGAGGTGCAGAAGGACCGTTACAGAGAGCAGAGGTTGAAGACTGGGGTGAAGAAGGATCGTTGTAAAGATCAGAGGTTTCAGACTGAGGCTTAGAAGGACTGTTACAGAGAGCAGAGGTTGGAGTCTGAGGTGCAGAAGGACTGTTTCAGAGAGCAGAGTTTGGAGACTGGTGTGCAGAAGGACCGTTGCACAGAGCAGATGTTGAAGACTGGGGTGCAGAAGGACTGTTACAGAGAGCAGAGGTATAAGACTGAGGTGCAGAAGGATTGTTACAGAGAGCAGAGTTTGGAGACTGGGATGCAGAAGGATTCTTACAGAGAGCGGAGGATGGAGACTTTCTTGCAGAAGGAGTGATACAGACAGCAGAGTTTGGAGATTGAGGTGCAGAAGAACTGTATAGAGAGCAGAGGTTGGAGACTGGGGTGCAGAAGGATTGTTACAGAGAGCAGAGGTTGGAGACTCGGGTGCAGAAGGACTGTTACAGAGAGCAGAGGTTCGAGACTGTGGTGCAGAAGAACTGTTAAAGAGAGCAGAGGCTGGAGACTGGGGTTTAGAAGGCCTGTTACAGAGAGCAGAGTTTGGAGACTGAGGTGAAGAAGGATTGGTACAGAGAGGAGAGGATGGCGACTGATGTGCAGAAGTACTGTTACAGAGAGGAGAGTTTGGGAACTGCGGTGCAGAAGGATTGTTGCAGAGAGCAGACGTTGGAACCTGAGGTGCAGAAGGATCGTTGCAGAGATCAGAGTTTGGAGAATGAGGTGCAGCAGGATCTTTACAGAGAGCAGAGGTTGGAGACTGGGGTAAGAAACAATGTTACAGAAAGCACAGTTCGGAGACTGGGCAGCAGATGAAATGTTGCAGAGAGCAGAGGTTAGAACTGGGGTGCAGAAGGACTATTGCAGAGAACAAATTTGGAGACGGAGGTGCAGGATAACTGATACAGAGAGCAGAGGTTTGAGACTGAGTTCCAGAAGGATTGTAACAGAGATCAGTGTGTGTAGACTGGGGTGCAGAATGAGTGTTACAGAGAGCAGAATTTTGAGATTGGGGTGCAGAAGAACTGTTACCGAGAGCAGAGGTTGGAATCTGGCGTACAGAAGGACTGTTGCAGAGAGCAGAGTTTGAGAATGAGGTGCAGAAAGACTGTTACAGAGAGCAGAGGTTGAAAACTGGGGTGCAGAAGAACCGTTGCACAGAGCAGAGCTTGGAGCTTGGGGAGAAGAAGGATCGTTGTAGAGAGCAGATTTTGGAGACTGCTGTGCAGAAGGACTGTTACAGAGAGCAGAGGTTGGAGACTGAGGTGTAGAAGGATCGTTTCAGAGTAGAGGTAGGACCGTTACTGATTCCAGATATGGATACTGAGGTGAAGAAGGACTTTTACAGAGATGAGAGGTTGGAGACTGGAGAGTCAAAAAATTCTTACAGAGAGCAGAGGATGGAGACTGGGGTGCAGAAGGAGTGTTACAGAGAGCAGAGTTTGGAGATTTGGGTTCATAAGAACTGTTCAAGTGAGCAGAGGTTGGAGACTGTGTTGCCGAAGGATCATTGCAGAGAGCAGAGGTTGGAGACTGACGTGCAGAAATATTGTTGCAGAGAGCAGATTTTGGACACTTATGTGCAGAAGGACTGTTAGAGAGAGCAGAGCTTGGAGTATGGGGTGCAGAAGGACTTTTGCAGAGAGCAGAGTTTGGAGACTGGGGAGCAGAAGGTCCATTGCAGAGTGATGAGGTTGGAGACTGAGGTGCAGAAGGACTGTTACAGAGAGCAGAGTTTGGAGACTTGGTTCCAGAAGGATTGTTAGAGATAGCACAGTTTGGAGACTGGGGTGTAGAAGGATCGATGTAGAGTGCAGAGGTTTCAGATTGAGGCTTAGAAGGACTGTTACAGAGAGGAGAGGTTTGAGTCTGAGGTGCAAAAGGACTTTTATAGAAAGCAGAGGTTGGCAATTGGGGTGCAGATGGACCGTTACAAAGAGAAGAGTTTGGAGACTGTGATACAAAAAGCCTTTTACAGAGAGCAGAGTTTCGAGACTGGGTAGAAGAAGGATCATTCCAGAGAGAAGATGTTGAAGACTGGGGTTCAGAAGGACTGTTACAGAGAGCAGAGGTTGGAGACTGAGTTGCAGAAGGACAGTTACAGAGAGTACAGGTTGGAGACTTGGGTGCAGAAGAAATGTTGCAGAGAGCAGAGTTTTGAGACTTGGGTGCATAAGGACTGATGCAGAGAGCAGTGTTTGGAGACTGTGGTGCAGAAGGACTAATACAGAGAACAGAGTTTGGATACTGGTTTGCAGAAGGATCGTTGCACAGAGCAGAGGTTGGAAACTATGGTGCAGAAGGATAGTTACGCAGAGCAGAGTTTGGTTCCTGGGGTGTAAAAAGACTGCTGCAGAGAACAGAGGTTGGAGACTGAGGTGCAAAAGGACAGATAGAGGGAGCAGAGGTTGGAGACTGGGGTGCAGAAAAACTGATACACAAAGCAGAGGTTGGAGACTGGGGCTCAGAAGGACCATTACAGGGAGCAGAGTTTAGAGACTGCAGTAGAGAAGGACTTTTACAGAGAGCAAAATTTGGAGACCGGGGTGCAGAAGGATTTTTACAGAGAGCAGACGTTGAAGACTGAAGTCCAGAAGGACTGTTGCAGAGAGTAGAGTTTGGAGACTGAGATGAAGAAGGATCGTTGCAGAGAGAAGAGTTTGGAATCTGGGGTGCAGAAGGCCTGTTACAGAGTGCAGAGATTGTAGACTGGGGTGCAGAAGGCCTGTTACACAGAGCAGAGTTTGGAGACTGCGGTGCAGAAGAAATGTTACAGATAGCACAATTTTGAGACTGGGTTGCACAAAGATCTTACAGAGAGCTTTTCGGAGACTGAGGTTCAGAAGGACTATTACAGAGAGCAAAGGTTGGAAACTGGAGTGCAGAAGAATTGTGGCAGAGAGCAGAGTTTTCAGACTTAGGTGCAGAAGGACTGTTGCAGAGAGCAGATGTTGAATCCTGGGATGCAGAAGGACTGTTGCAGAGAGCAGAGTTTTGAGACTGGGGTGCAGAAGGATCGTTGCAGAGAGCACCGGTTGGAGACTGGGGTGCAGAAGGACACTTACAGAGAGCAGAGGTTGAAGACTGGGGTCCACAAGACCTGTTACAGAGAGAGAGTTTAAAAACTGAGGTGCAGAAGGACTGTTACAGAGAGCAGCATTAGGAGAATGCGTGGCAGAATGATCTTACAGAGAACAGAGGTTGGAGACGGAGGTGCAGAAGGATTTCTACAGAGAGTAGAGGGTAGAGACTGGGGTGCAGAGAGAGTGTTACAGAGAGCAGAGTTTGGAAACTGGGGTGTATAAGGACCATTGCTGTGAGCAGAGATTGGAGCCTGGGGAGAAGAAGGATTGTTGCAGAGAGCAGATGTTGAAGACTGGGGTGCAGAAGGACTGTTAAAGAGAGCAGAGGTTGGAGACTGAAGTGCAGAAGGACTTTTACACAGAGCAGAATTTGTAGATGAGGTGCAGAAGGTTCGTTACAGAGAGCAGAGGTTGGAGACTGTGTTGCAGAAGGACTGATACAGAGATCAGATTTGGAGACTGCGGTGCAAGAGGATCATTGCAGAGAGCAGAGGTTGGAAACTAAGGTGCAGAAGGATCTTTACACAGAGCAGATTTTGGTTACTGGGGAGTAAAAGAACTGCTGCAGAGAGCAGAGGTCGGAGACTGAGGTGCAAAAGGACTGATATAGAGAGCAGATGTTGGAGACTGCGGTGCAGAAGTACTGTAGCAGTGAGCAGAGGTTGAAGACTGGGGTGCAGAAGGACTGTTGCAGAGAGCAGACGTTGGAGACTGGGGTGCAGAAGACCCGTTGCAGAGAGCAGAGGTTGGAGACTCAGGTGAAGAAGGATTGTTACAGAGAGTAGAAGTTGGACACTGGGGTGCAGAATGACTGTTGCACAGAGCAGAGGTTGGAGACTGAGGTTAAGAGAGATCCTTGCAGACTGGGTGCAGAAGGCCTGTTACAGAGAGCAGAGTTTGTAGACTGAGGTGCAGAAGGACTGTTAAAGATAGCACAATTTCGTGACTGGATATTACAGAGAGGATATTACAGAGAGCATTTTGTAGACTGAGGTTCAGAAGGACTGTTACAGAGGGCAAAGTTTGGAAACTCGGGTGCAGAAGGATTTTTGCAGAGAGCCTTGTTTTCAGACTGAGGTGCAGAAGGACTGTTTCAGAGAGCAGATGTTGGATCATGGGGTGCAGAAGGACCGTTACAGAGAGCAGAGTTTGGAGACTGGGATGCAGAAGGATCATTGCAGAGAGCACAGGCTGGAGACTGGCATGCAGAAGGCCTGTTACAGAGAGCAGAAGTTGAAGACTGGGGTGCAGAAGGCTTGTTACAGAGAGCAGTGTTTGGAGCCTGGGGTGCAGAAGACTGTTACAAAGAGCAGCGTTTGGAGAATGGGTTGCAGAAGGATCTTACAGAGAGCAGATTTTGGAGACTGAGGTGCAGAAGGACTTTTACAGAGAGTAGAGTTTGGAGACTGGGGTGCAGAAGGAGTGCTACAGAGAGCAGAGTTTGGAGATTGGGGTGTAGAAGAACTGTTACTGAGAGCAGAGGTTGGGACAGGGGTTCAGAAGGACTGTTTCAGAGAACAGAGTTTGGAGACTAAGGTGCAGAAGGACTGTTAGAGAGAGCAAATTTTGGAAACTGGGATGTGGAAGGACCGTTGCAGAGAGCAGAGGTTGGAGCCTGGGGAGAAGAAGGATCGTTGCAGAGAGCAGATGTTGGAGACTGGGGTGCAGAAAGACTATTAAAGAGAGCAGAGTTAGGAGACTGAGGTGAAGAAAGATGATTTCTGAGTGCAGAGGTTTGAGACTTGGGTGCAGAAGAAATGTTACAGATTGCAGAACATGGAGACTGAGGTGAAGAATGACTTTTACAGAGAGGAGAGTTTGGAGACTGGGGTGCAAAAGGATTCTTACAGAGAGAAGAGAATGGAAACTGGGGTGCAGAAGGATCATTGAAGACAGCAGAGGTTGGAGAATGAGGTGCAGAAGGATCGCTACAGAGAACAGAGTTTGGAGACTGGGTTGCAGCAGTACAGTTACAGAGAGCACAGGTTTGAGACTTGGGTGCAGAAGAAATGTTGCAGAGAGCAGAGGTTGAAGACGGGTGCAGAAGTACTGTAGCAGAGAGCAGAGGTGTAGACTGGGGTGCAGAAGGACGGTTGCAGAGAGCAGTTGTTGGAGACTGGGATGCAGAAGGATCATTGCAGAGAGCAGAGGTTGGAGACTGCGGTTTAGAAGGACTGTTGCAGAGAGAAGAGGTTGGAGACTGGGGAGCAGAAGGCCTGTTACATAGAGCAGAGGCTGAAGACTGGGGTGCAGAAGACCTGTTACAGAGAGCAGAGGTTGAAGGCTGGGGTGCAGAAGGATTGTTACAGACAGCAGAGGTTTAAGACTGAGGCTTAAAAGGACTGTTACAGAGAGCAGAGGTTGGAATCTGAGGTGCAGAAGGACTGTTACAGAAAGCAGAGGTTGGCAATTGGGGTGCAGATGGACCGTTATAGAGAGCAGAGTTTGGAGACTTTGGTGAAAAAGGATTGTTGTAGAAAGCAGATGTTGAAGACTAGGGTGCAGAAGGACCATTACAGAGAGCAAACGTTGGAAACTGAGGTGCAGAAGGACTTTTACAGAGAGTAGAGGTTGGATACTGGGGTGCAGAAAAACTGTTATAGAGAGGAGAAGTTGGAGAAAGGGATGGAAAAAGATTTTAAAGAGACCAGTGTGGAGACTGGGGTGCAGAAGGACTGTTGCGGAGAGCAGAGATTTGAGACTGAGGTTCAGAAGTATCGTAGCAGAGAAAAGATGTTGGAGACTGGGGTGCAGAAAGACTGTTACAAAGAGCAGAAATTCGAGATTGGGGTGCAGCAGAACTGTTACAGAGAGCAGAGTTTGGAGACTGAGGTGCAGAAGGACTGTTACAGAGAGCAGAGGTGGGAGACTCAGGTGCAGAAGGATTGGTACAGAGATAAGAGTTTTGAGACAAGGTGTAGAAGGACTGTTATAGAGTGCAGAGGTTGGAAACTGTGGTGCAGAAGGATCGTTTCAGAGAGCAGATATTGGAAACTGAGGTGCAGAAGGATCATTGCAGATAGCAGGGGTTGGAGACTGAGGTGCAGAAGGATCGTTACAGAGAGCAGAGGCTGGACACTGGGGTCAGAAAGACTGTTGCAGAGAACAGACGTTGGAGAATGGGGTGAAGAAGGATCGTTGCAGAGAATAGAGGTTGGAGACAGAGGTGCAGAAGGATCGCTACAGAGAGCAGAGTTTGGAGACCGGGGTGCTGTAGGATAGTTACAGAGTACATGTTGGAGACTGGGGTGCAGAAGAAATGTTGAAGAGACCAGAGGTTGGAGACTGGGGTGCAGAAGGACTGTAGCAGAGAGCAGAGGTTGGAGACTGGCGTGTAGTAGGACTGTTGCAGAGAGCAGACGTTGGAGACTGGGATGCAGAAGGATCGTTGCAGAGAGAAGATGGTGGAGACTGGTGTGTAGAAGGACTTTTGCACAGAGCAGATTTTTGAGACTTTGGTGCAGAAGTACTGTTGCGGAGAGCAGAGTTTGGGGACTGAGGTGCAGAAGGACTGTTACAGAGAGCAGAGGTTTTAGACTGGGGTGCAGAATTACTGACACGGAAATTAGAGTTTGGCGACTGGGGTGCAGAATGACTGTTACAGAGAGCAAAGTTTGTAGTTTGGGGTGCAGAAGGACTGCTGCAGTGAACAGAGGTTGGATATTGTGGTGCAGGAGGGTCCTTACAGACAGATGAGGTTGGAGACTGAGGTGCAGAATGACTGTAACAGAGAGCAAAGTTTGGAGAACAGGGGGCAGAAAGATCTTACAGAGAGCAGAGGTTGAAGACTGGGGGGCAGAAGGACTGTTGCAGAGAGCAGAAGTTGGAGACTGAGGTGCAGAAGAATTGTTGCAGAGAGAAGAGGTTGGAGACTGGGGTTCACAAGGCCTGTTACAGAGTGCAGATTTTGGAGACTGAGTTGCAGAAGACGTGTTACAGATAGCAGATGTTTGAGACTGGGGTGCAGAAGGATTGTTACAGAGAGAAGAGGTTTCAGACTGAGGCTTAGAAGGACTGTTACAGAGAGCAGAGGTTGGAGTCTCAGGCGCAGAAGGACTGTTTCAGAAAGCAGAGGTTGGCAATTGGGGTGCAGAAGTACCCTTATAGAGAGAATAGTTTGGAGACTGCTGTACAGAAGGACTGTTACAGAGAGCAGAATTTGGAGACTGGGGTGCAGAAGGCCTCTTACAGAGAGCAGTTGTTGGAGACAGAGGTGCAGAAGGATTGTTACAGAGAGCAGAGATTGGAGACTGGGGTGCAGAAAGACCATTACAGAAAGCAAAGGATGGAGACTGAGATGCAGAAGGACTTTTAGAGAGAACAGAGATTGGAGACTGAGGTGCAGAAGGATCGTTACAGAGAGAAGAGTTTGGATACTGGGGTTCAAAATTACTGTTACATAAAGCAGGGCTTGGCAATTGGGGAGCATATGGACCGTTACAAAGAGAAGAGGTTTGAGAATGCGATACAAAAGGACTTTTACAGAGAGCAGAGTTTGGAGACTTTATAAAAGAAGGATCATTGCAGAGAGCAGATGTTGGAGACTGGGGTGCAGAAGGACTATTACAGAGAGCACAGGTTGGAGACTGGGGTGCAGAAGGGCTTTTACAGAGAGGAGAGGTTAAAGACAGGGGTGTCAAAGGATTCTTACAGAGAGCCGAGGATGGAGACTGGGGTGCAGAAGGAGTGTTACAGAGAACAGAGTTTGGAGATTGGGGTTCAGAAGAACTGTTACAGAAAGCAGAGGTTGGAGAAGGATCGTTACACAGAGCAGAGGTAGGACTCAGATATGCAGAAGGACTGTTACAGAGAGCAGACGTTATAGACTGGAATGCAGAAAAATCATTGCAGAGATCAGATGTTGGATACTGGAGTATAATAAGACGTTTGCAGAGAGGAGAGGTTGGAGACTGGGGTGCAGAAAGACTGCTGCAGAGGGCAGAGGTTGGAGACTGAGGTTCAGAAGCACTGTTACAGAGAGCAGAGGTTTTAGACTGGGGTGCAGAATAACTGATACAGAAAGGAGAGTTTGGAGACTGGGGTGCAGAAGGACTGTTACAAAGAGCAGATTTTGTAGCCTGGGGTGCAGAAGGACAGCTGCAGAGAACAGAGTTTGGATACTGGGGTGCACAAGGGCCGTTGCAGAGAGAAGAGGTTGGAGACTGAGGTGCAGAAGGCCTGTTACAAGAGCAAAGTTTGGAGAACGGGGTGCAGAAGGATCTTATAGAGAGCAGACTTTGGAGACTGGGATGCAGAAGGATAGTTTCAGAGAGCAGAGGTTGGAGACTGGGGTGCAGAAGGCCTGTTACAGAGAGCAGAGTTTGGAGACTGGGGTGCAGAAGACTCTTACAGAGAGCAGCGTTAGGAGAATGGGTTGCAGAACAATCTTACATAGAGTAGAGTTTGGAGACTGAGGTGCAGAAGGACTTTTACAGAGAGTAGAGGGTGGAGACTGGGGTGCAGAAGGAGTGTTACAGAGAGCAGAGTTTAGAGATTGGGGTGCACAAGAACTGTTACTGAGAGCAGAGGTTGGAGACAGGGGTGCAGAAGGACTGTTTCAGAGAGCAGAGATTCGAGACTGAGGTGCAGAAGGACTGCTACAGAGAGAAGATTTTGGCGACTGGGATGTAGAAGGACCGTTGCAGAGAGAAGAGCTTGGAGCCTGGGGAGAAGAAGGATCGTTGCAGAGAGCAGATGTTGGAGACTGGGGTGCATAAGGACTATTAAAGAGAGCATAGGTTGGAGACTGAGGTTCAGAAAGATCATTTCTGAGTGCAGATTTTTGAGACTGGGGTGCAGAAGGACTGTCAAAGATTGCAGAACTTGGAGACTGAGGTGCAGAAGGACTTTGAAAAAGAGGAGAAGTTGGAGACTGGGGTGCAAAAGGATTCTTACAGAGAGCAGAGGATGGATACTGGGGGGCATAAAGATCGTTGCAGAGAGCAGAGGTTGCAAAATGAGGTGCAGAAGGATCGCTACAGAGAGCAGAGGTTGGAGACTGGGGTTCTAAAGGATCATTGCAGAGAGCAGATATTGTAGATTGGTGTGCAGAAGGATCGTTACAGAGAACAGAGGTTTGAGACTGAGGTGCGGAATGATCATTGAGGAGAGCAGAGGTTGGAGAATATGGTGGAGAACGATACTTACAGAGAGCAGATGTTGAAAACTGGGGTGCAGAAGGAAAGTTACAGAGAGCACAGGTTGGAGACTGGGGTGCAGAAGAAATGTTGCAGAGAGTAGACGTTGGAGACTAGGTTGCAGAAGGACTGTTACAGAGAGCAGAGGTTGTAGACTAAGGTGCAGAAGGACTGTTACAGAGAGCAGAGGTTGGAGACTTGGGTGCAGAAGAACTGATACTGAAAGCAGACTTTGGAGAGTGTGGTGCAGAAAGACTGTTGCAGAGAACAGAGTTTGGAGACTGGGGTGCAGAAGAACCGATGCAGAGAACTGAAGTTGGAGATTTAGTTGCATAAGATTGTTACAGAGAGCAGAGGTTGGATACTGGGGTGTATATGGACTTACACAGAGAGCAGAGGTTGGAGACTGAGGTGCAGAAGAATCTTACAGAAAGAAGAGGTTGGAGACTGGGGTGCAGAATAACTGTTGCAGAGAGTAGAGGTTGGAAACTTAGGTGCAGAAGGATTGTTGCAGAGAGAAGAGTTTGAAGACGGGAGTGCAGAAGGCCTGTTACAGAGAGCAGAGTTTGGAAACTGGAGTGCAGAAGGCGTTTTACAGTGAGCAGAGGTTGGAGACTGGGGTGCAAAAGGACTGTCACAGATAGCACAGTTCATAGACTGGGGTACAGAAGGATCGTTGCAGAGAGCAGAGGTTTCAGACTGAGGTGCATATGGACTGTTACAGAGAGCATAAGTTGAAGTCTGCGGTGCAGAAGCACTATTATAGAAAGAAGAGTTTGGCAATTGGGGTGCAGAATGACCGTTACAGAGAGAAGAGGTTGGAGACTGCGGTACAGAACGACTGTTACAAAGAGCAGAGTTTGGAGACTGGGGTGCAGAAGGACCATTGCAGAGAGCAGAGGGTGGAGACTGAGGTTCAGAAGAATCGTTACAGAGAGCATAGGTTGGATACTGAGGTGCAGAAGGTCTTTTACAGAGAGCAGAGGTTGCAGACAGGGGTGCAGAAGGATTCTTAAAAACAGCAGAGGATGGAGACTGGGTTGCCTAAGGAGTGTTACAGAGAGCAGAGTTTTGAGATTCTGGTTAAGAAGAACTGTTAAAGAGAGCAGAATTTTGAGACTGGGGTTCAGAAGGATTGATACAGAGTGCAGAGGTTTGATTTGGGTGCAGCAGGACTGTAACAGAGAGTAGAGCTTGAAGACTGGGTTGCATAAGAACTGTTACAGAGAGCAGAGGTTGGATACTGCAGTGCAGAAGGCCTGTTACAGAGAGCATTGTTTGGAGACTGAGGTTCAGAAGGATCATTACAGAGAGCAGAGGTTGGATACTGAGTTGCAGAAGGACTGTTACAGAGAGCAGAGGTTTGAGATTGAGTTGCAGAAAGATTTTTACAGAGAGCAGAGGTTAGAGACTGAGGTGCAGAAGGACTGTTACAGAGAGCAGATTTTGAAGACTGGGGTTAATAAGTATCCTTGCAGAGAGCAGAGGTTGGAGACTGAGTTGAAGAAGGATCTTAAAGAGAGCAGAGGTTGGAGACGGGGGTCCAGAAAGACAGTTACAGAGAGCATCGGTTGGATACTGGGGTGCAGAAGAAATGTTGCAGAGAGCATAGATTTGTGACTGGGGTGCACAAGGACTGTTACAGAGAGCAGAGGTTGGAGACTGAGGTGCAGAAGGACTGTTACAGAGAGCAGAGTTTGGAGACTGGGTTGCAGAACGACTGATACACAAAGCAGAGTTTGGAGACTGAGGTATAGAAGGACCGTTACAGAGAGCAGAGTTTGGAGACTGAGGTATAGAAAGACTGTTACAGAGAGCAGAGGTTGGAGACTGGGGTGCAGAAGGGTCGTTGCAGAGAGCAGAGTTTTAAGACTGAGGTGCAGAATGATTGTTTTAGAGCGAAGATGTTGGAGACTGGGGTGAAGAAGGCGTGCTACAGAGAGGAGAGGTTGGAGACTGGGGTGCTGAAGGCCTGTTACAGAGAGAAGAGGTTGGAGACTGGGGTGCAGAAGGACTGTTACAGATATTACAGTTTGTAGACTGGTGTGCAGAAGTATATTATAGAGAGCAGAGTTTGGAGACTGAGGTGCAGAAGTAATGTTACAGAGAGCAGAGTTTTGAGACTTGGTTGCAGAATGATTGTTGCAGAGAGCAGTTTTCAGACTTAGGTGCAGAAGGACTGTTGCAGAGAGCAGATGTTCGAGAGCGGGGTGCAGAAGGACTCTTACAGAGAGCAGAACTTGGAGACAGGGGTGCAGAAGGATTCTTGCAGGGAGCAGAGGTTGGAGACTGGGGTGCAGAAGGCATTTTACAGATATCACAGTTTGGATACTGATGTGCAGAACGATATTATAGAGAGCAGAGTTTGGAGACTAAGGTGCAGAAGGACTGTTACAGAGAGCAGAGGTTGGAGACTGGGTTGCAGAATGATTGTTGCAGAGAGCAGAGTTTTCAGACTTAGGTGCATAAGGACTGTTGCGGAGAGTAGATGTTCGAGAGTGGGGTGCAGAAAAACTCTTTCAGAGAGCAGAACATGGAGACTGGGGTGCAGAAATTTTCTTGCAGGGAGCAGAGGTTTTAGACTGGGGTGCAGAAGGCCTGTTACAGATATCTCAGTTTGGAGACTGGTGTGCAGAACGATATTATCGACAGCAGAGTTTGGAGACTGAGGTGTAGAAGGACTGTTACAGAGAGCAGAGGTTGGAGACTGGGGTGCAGAAGGATTGTTGCAGAGAGCAGAGTTTTCAGACTGAGGTGCAGAAAGACTGTTGCAGAGAGTAAATATTCGAGACTGCGGTGCATAAAGAGTGTTTCAGAGAGCAGAACTTGGAGACTGGGGTGGAGAAAGATTGTTGCAGGGAGCAAAGGTTGTAGACTGGGGTGCAGAAGGACTGTTATAGAGACCAGAGGTTTTAGACTGGGGTGCAGAAGGCCTGGTACAGAGAGCAGAGCTTTGACACTGTGGTGCAGAATGATTGCTGATAGCTGGTGAGCCTCCTTCTGGACACATTTTTTTCTGCACAGTCCATCAGACCCTCTCTTCTCACCCTGCTCTCTTTTGGCTTTATGAGCACCTGTGACTTCCACAGTCACTCTAAGCCATGACTCCCAGGCCTATCTTCTGGGAACCTGTCCTGCTGCCTCCTGGAATCTCCTTGGTGAGACCCTGCAGGTACCCAGACTCCAGGCCCAACATCCTCCCCTCCTTTCCTCTTCCCAGACGCGCTCCTTCTCATTTTTTTATGATTTAATGAGTGATCCCACTGCCACTCAGCTACCCCACAGACCAGGTGCCCTCTGTGTACTCGTCACCAGGTCTTTAAAGTGCTTTACCCAGGGCTCCTCTTCAGAGCTTTTTTCCAAGCTCCAAATGTCACATCTTCAGTTACCAGATATTTCCTTTTAATCTTATTTTGACACCCGATTTTTCTCAGAGACTACATGAAGGTATTCTAACCAAAGCACATGGACTTTAGAGACTATTATGGCTTAGAAATAAGGTATGCTCCCACCAAAAGCTCATGGTCAGCCACAGTAGCAGTGTTCAGAGGTGAAATGATTAGACTGTGAGATTTGTGACCTAATCTGTGGATCCATACAATTTGTGGGTTAATTATCTGAAAGGCCCACTGTACTGAGAGGAGTGTGGGCAGGTGGTGTGTGGCCGGGGACATGCCCTGGGGAATCACATCTTGTCCCCTGTGAACTGTGTCCTCCCGTCCCCTCCCCCACCCCAACCATCTGGCTGCCATGAGCTAGGGACGCTTCCCCCCTTATTCCCTTCCACCTCGGCGTCCCACCTCATCTCAGGCCGGCAGCAATTGGTCAGCTGGCCCCAGAACAAACCTCCAAGCCAGGAGGCCAGAGTGCATCTCCCCCTCTGGGTTGTTCTGGTCAGGCCTGTGGTAACTGTGGCAACCGTGGACTGACCCAGGGAGTAGGTGTTATGAGTGGATTGGACCCACAATCGTTTCCTAAATCTACAGATTCTGTCATTTTCAGAGCTCAAGCCATTTCCTTCTGGATGGCCTGTTTCCAGCCTGCCCTCACCTAGAATGCGGTCTACTAGTGATTATTGAGATTCTCCAGACCTCCTGGTCCTGCCCATTTGCACACCACAGCTAGCTCCTAGGCAGCCAGACCCATGGAACTCCTGCTGCCCAATGAGGAGAGAAGAGATATTTCCTGAGGACACTGTTAGAAGTCCACTCTTATTTTTTTTAAAGACCACACTCAGAGGGCATGTTTCAGGCAGTCCTTCACATGCATCTTTGAGAAATCAGACTCACAATGATTTTTCTGATTCTCTCCCAGTCTCCAATAACCACCGCTCTACTCCCTACTTCTCTGAGATCAACTTTTAGCTTCCAAAAAGAAGTGAAAAACTGCTATTTCTCTTTATGTGTCTGGCTTATTTCACTTAATATAATGTCTCCCATGAGCTAGTTTTAAATAGAAACTGCACAACAATTTTTTTATGTCATATTTAAATTTTATTCTGAAGAGATAATTCGAAATGGTCACATATGTTTATTAAGGAAAATGTTCATTAAAATATTTATAGAACTGGAGATGATATGAATGTTTAGCCAAAGGGGAGAGATTAAGTTTATTTTAAGAGAGATATAAGTTTATTTATCATCTCAATAGATGCAGAAAAAACATTTAACAAAATATAGAACCCCTACCTGTCAAAACAGTAGAAACACTAGGGACAGAAGGAACTTTGTAAAAGCATTGTAAAAGCTATTTATGCTAAACCCAAGGCAGCATCATTCTAAGTGAAGAAAGGTGGAAAGCATTCACTCTAAAAACTGGAAGAAGACAACGTGTCCCCTCTTTCACCACTTTTATTCAACTTCATCCTTGAAATTGCCAAAGCCATTGGACAAAAGAAAGAAATTAAAGGTGTACAAATAGGTCAAGAAGAATTCAAATCTCACTCTTTGCTGATAGGATCATGTCATCTTCTTAAATTTTTTATTAGAGCATAATAGTTATACATAGAAATTGGGTTGATTTGGAAAAGATCCTACGTGCATGGAATCTGATTTACTCCATTCAGTCCCCTCCCCACCGTCTCCCTCCCCTTTCCGGCCCCATTCTGCTTTCTCTACTGATCTTTCCTTGGGTCATTTATCTGTTAATTTCTGTCTGGTGCTTTCTACATATACATACAGGTGCAGTCCCCTGTGGTAGACTTCCATGTGCACATAACATGATCTGCGTAAAGACCTTTCACATTTCCTTCCTTCCCAAACCTCTCCACCTTCTCATTCTCCTTCTACTCCAGTGATCTTCCCTGTATACTTAAGATACCCAGTCCAACCCCACTTCATCAACTTCTTTCCTCTATTTTGCTCTGGCCCTGATAATTTCAGCATTGTACAGGAATAGTTAACTTCTGCCTTTCAGAACACAGAGATGAAGATTGGTGCAAAATGAGAAAAACTCTACATTGGAACACACTGAAGGCAACACCGACTGCTTCTGCAGATGATGACTCTGCTTTGTAAATTTTTTTCTTATCATTTGCAATGAAAATGAACTTCTCCAAAAATCCTATGTTTACATAAAAGCACAATAGGAGACAGAGATTACCGAAACAGTGAAAAATGACTTCACACCATGATGAGGTCGAATGCCTTTCTGTTGGCTTCTAGCAATTCTCTGGTTACTCCCACCCACCATCACCCCTGCAAATGTGTGTGGCTCCATGGGTCTGATTTCCTGAGACCAGTCCCACACGTTATCAGTCTCCAGGCTGCTTTTCATTCGATATTATTTGCCATGTTGCTGCAGATTAACAAGCATATTTGGGGTGCTCTCAGTCCATTCTCATCATGGTAACTTTTTCTCTGTTTTGTAGCTATGACAACATTAGAAATGAGCAATCAATCATTTGTCACTGAATTCATCTTTTTGGGATTTTCCAAGCACTTCAACCTACAGTGCTGGTTCTTCCTGCTCTTTCTGGTCATTTACCTGACCACTCTCCTGGGGAACATGCTCATAATAGTGGCCACCAGGGTCAGTCCTGCTCTCCACACTTTAATGTACTTTTTCCTCAGCAATTTGAGCTTCTTGGACGTCTGCTACACATCTACCACCCTTCCAGTATTGCTGGTGAACTTCTTCTGGGAGAAGAAGGCCATTTCTTATGAGGGCTGCCTTTCTCAGATCTTCTTCTTGGTGACAAGTGCTGGCACAGAAGGCGTCTTACTGGCTGTGTGGCCAGTATGACTGCTGTGTGGCCACCTGCCATCCTCCTCAGTACCCAGTCATCATGAATGTGAAGGTCTGTCTTGGCCTGGTGACTGGGTCCTGGCTGTTTGCACTGGTGAATTTGGTCACACACACGGTGCTGGCCATCACACCCACTCTGTGTGGGCCCCACCAGATAAGCCAGTTTCTCTGTGACACCCCATTGCTCCTGAAGCTCTCCTGCTCAGACACCTCTGTCAACGAGTCTGCGCTTCACGTTTTCAGTACTACCATGGGCCTGAGCCCCTGCCTCTTCACTGCAGGCTCTTACGCACTCATCATGGCGGCCATCCTGGGGATTCCCTCTGCCTAGGGCAGGAGGAAGGCCTTCTCCACCTGTTCGTCCCCCCTCACTGTCGTTGTGGTCTTCTATGGAACAGCCAACTTCCACTATGACAGGCCCAGAGAAGGGTGGACACGGACACCCTGGTCTCTGTGCTCTTCTGTGTGGTGACCCCCATGTTGAAGCACATCATTCACAGCCTGAGAAGCCACGAGGTCTATAGTGCCCTGAGGAAGCTGGCTGGGAGACAGACTGTATAGTGAGATTAGAACTAGATGATGGTTTCATTCTAGGAAATGTCTTAGTTGTAGAAATATGTGAACTCTTCAGCAGCAATCACAAGAGTGCTCTCTCCATACACAGTGTCTCATGAACACTGTGGTGCCCCTCCAACCAGGGGAAGCACACTGTGCTAAGTATGTGACACATTGTGACCTCACCTGGGTTCTCTAATCCACAGGTATTTCAGAATATTTTTATTACTTTTCTCTCCAAAAAAAGCTTATACCCAAAGCAGTCAATCTCCTTTTCCCCAATATTGCAGCTCTAGCCAACACTAGTGAATGTGAAGTGCTATGTGCAATGTGACTTTGACTTGCATTTTCCTAATGGATCTTGATTCTAAGTTTTAAATAAACACAATTTCTGTGTTTCTCCTTCACATGTGGAAAGACCCATGTATACACTCGAGTTTTGTGGATATTTTTAATGAAGTAATACCATATACGCCTTTTTTATCGGACTCCTTTCACTTAGGATGTTTGCAATTTTCAGTTATATTGTAGCTTGTATTAGTATTTTAGTTTATTCCTCCTTATTGTGACTGATTTTTATCTTACAAAAATGCCACATTTCTTTGTTCATTTTCCACTGGATAGTAATTTTTACTTTGTGTCTGTGTGGGTGTTGTACTGCAGATTGAACCCGGAGCCTCCTGCACACTAAACAATGTTCTACTACTAAGCCAACGCCCAACCCTCTAAAAAATTTTGTTTTGAGACAGGGTCTTGCAAATTTGCCCAGGTTTTCCCTGAATTTGTGATCCTCCTGCCTCAGCTTCTTGAGTAGCTAGATTACAGACCTGCCTGGTCATTTTCACTTTTTGACTAATATGAATAAGATTCGTATATATAATATGAACATTATATATAATATGAACATTATGTGAACATTCATGTACAAATCATTGGTGGACAACTTTTTTATTTATCTTGAGTTTGTAAGTAGGAGTGGAGGAGGTGGATCATTAACTCCATATTTAACTTTCTGAAGAAGTTCCAGATCATTTTCAGACAAGTGAAACCAGCTTACCTTATTATTAAGAGTGGTGAATAAAGCTTCTGATTTCCTCACTTCCTTAACAACACATCATTATCATTCCTTTTATTGTGAGGACCCTGGAATGTATGAAGTGCTTCATCAAGTGTGCTTTAGCTTTGCCTTTTCCTGGTGGCTAATCATTATAAAATCTTTTAGGAGTACTGTTAATGTGTCTCTCCTAAGCATGAAGAAAACCCCATTGTATTATGGGAAATTTTAAGTTTTAGAGACTTACCTCTTTATCTAATATTTTTATTTTTATTTTTGTTCAGTAAAATACTACAAGTCTTTCAAGCTTGTTGTATTTTCTCCATCTGTGCCTGAAAGAGCTGTTTGATGACTCTTAATTTTCCCCTACTTTTAAACTCCATAGCAAACAATTTGTTCACCAGGTCATGAGCATCAGCAGAATTATAAAATTAAGGGGCACGAAGTCATACAGGGTTTGGTAAGGGATCAGCCCTTAGTGGGAGTGGATCAGCTGAAGATAGTGGGGATGCTTTTAATATTGTGGCTTCTGATATCTGTCCATCTGGCAAAGTATATAACATGAAGGAAAAACTTCATATGCCATGCGAAATCCATGCCAATAAGTGTACACCCATCCTGACTCCTTCTCTCCCTAGCAGGAAGAGAAGGCAGTCTTGAGGTTTCAGCCACCCACAACTTCTTAGCAGAAATCTCAATCTGAACTTCGCTCACCCACATCCCAGAAGAGAGAGGACGCTGATCTTCTCGCTGCATGCTGGGAACAGGTGATTGCCAAGACATTAATGAATCCAACAGCGAATTAACTGCTCTCCATTGTTGCAGTTGAACTCAAGCCGTTGCCCTTGAGTTGTCTTTGCACACTGAGGAGTCCCAGAGCAGTTGCAGAGGAAAGGCACAATGCATATTCCCAACAGGTCAGCCCAAGACCTCTATAAATGTCCATCACAGAAATATAAATTGTGAGAGATCAGAGGATTTTAACTCCTTCCTGAGGCCACAGATATGTGACAGGCAACTTTCAGAATAACAGGTCCGTTTTGTGGTGAATGAAGACCAACAGCCAGTTTTACCAAGAGCTTTCTTTACAGCCCAGGTGCTAGTATGGAGAGCAGCAAGAGCCACACTAAAACCAGAAATCTACGCCTCTCTGTGAGAGTTGCTGGTAAATAGTTTATGTACCATCACAATTTTCAAAAACACTATCCCAGAATCAGGATACACCTACACCTTAAAAACATATTACAGAATATTGTACATATTTTCATTACCATTTTGATGGCATTTATGTAAAGACTTATCGTAGCACCTTTTCTATGTGTGTCTAAGTTTGCACAATACTACTTGTATTGCCAGAGTAGAAATAACTTCAGAGGTTATCACAAAACCTGAGGGATTTAGCATGATGCCTCCAGTACTGGAAGAAAGCCCAAAAAATAACCAGAAACCCTGGTATGCCTAAATTCCTTAAGTGAGATGATGTGTGTGGAAAATTACTTATGGTAAACAATAGATAATGCTAAGTGTTAATCCTCTGCTTTTGATGAGCAGGACAGAAAGGAATAATTTTTAGGGAGAAAGTATAGGGACACATTCCCATTATGATGCAATATAGCATAACAATAGACTTACCAACATATCTGTTTAAATAAAAATCATTATTGTAGAAGAAGTTATGTTTAGAAACGTATTCATTGACTAACTAGGGGTTTTCATCTTTATCTTACAACACATGGATTCTTGGGGAGAGAAATTGCAAGCAATTTATTAACTGTAATAAATCCCTGAAGCTTGTGAGTAATCGACTTCATACACAACCCCCCTCCTTTAGAAATATTATATTTTGCGGTCACTCATAAGTGACTTCATTCTCGGTCACCTGACTTTGAGATGACTGATTGGGAAAGAAAGATACAGAGCTGCTTGTTCTGTGAAAACTGCAGATGGTCTCCATAAGGGATATGTTTAGGAGACAGGAGACACTGAGTTCCTCAGAAGCTGCTGGGCTATGCTGCATCACTTATGCCCACAGAGGCTTTATTTTTCTCAGCAATATATCTGCACCAGAACCACTGAACAGAAATATCCTCTCGCCTCTGTCAAGTCTCTGTTAGATCCTTTAGGTCCCACACAGTACCGTCTTTAAAGAATCTTTTAAAAACTCTGCTCCATGGATGTACTTGACAGACCTTCTTCATTCTTCAAACCTTTACTGAGTGCACATTTACACAAGGTGTTGCCCTAGTGTTTAGTACACAATTGAGAGGCCCAACTAGGACCTGGAGGAGTGCATATTCAGGATGGAATGAGGGGCTTTGACAAGTATTAAGTGCTCCATTCCCAGAGCTGCCCAAGCAAACACTAAGGGAAAATAATGATAATTTGTAGATTACATAGAATTGTTACCAAGTTTCCTGCACATATTGAGTTTATCTTCCCATTAGATTGTAAGTTCGTTGAAGGACAGTGTCAGAGACCAGCTCCAACAGGGGGTCTCAGGAGACGAACGGATGGTGAGGAATCGGCGAAAGAGGGGGTGGAGAAACAACACAGACACCAAAGTGAAGGTGTTGATCTCAATCTTTACTTGTGAAGTTGATCATATATACTTTTCATTTTGGCAGGCTTACAGTACTTTGTGGTTTCAAAACAGGAATCATTATTCAAACAAAACAATATATTACGTAGCTACAATTAGAATAGAAGAATGTATCTTGGCTTATGCATAAGCAAGCATTTGTACTTTCAGTTCGAGTTTTGCTTTGAGCTGTTTCTGCTTAGTTAACTTCTAATAATAGTTACAAATGTCCCAAACTATTGGTCTATACCTTGACTATTTTTTCTATACTGACTGACTGGAACCGGTGCCATGGTTACGGCAAGTAGTTGATTTGTTATTACTTGTAATCAAACACAAGTAAGAGCACAAACCATTGTGCACAGGAACAAGAACAAGTTGCCCAGTACTAAGCACTAATCTATCTTGTTAACATTAATTTTCCTTCTCTAGATTTTAATTTAATTTCTCAAAAACTTCCTTGACAGGAATACAGGAAGTTTTATTTTAGACATTAACAATTTACACTCCACAGCTGAATCATGGCATTTAGAGCAAACAGATCTATGCTTTAGAAGTAGTTGCATTAATTGGGAAAGTCATGATTTTTCCTTTATACTTAATGGTCATATGAGAAATCAGAACTGTACTTATTAAAGGAATACAAAAACAAATCAGCCCATTTCCAGAAACATACTGTGCTCTTCCATAGGATGGATGCCTTGCACCATCCACCTCAGTAGGGCCTTGCCATTGCCTGAGTCAGGGGAGGGGTGCAGCAGGACAGAGATCAGATCTTATCCTCTTTGTGTTTCTTAGTAGATCTGGCTTAGGACTAAATTAGACCCTGTATAGGAACAAATTTGGTTTTAATTGAAACTAACCACTACCAAGAAAAAAAAATTTAAATCCTAAATGGAAAAGAGAATTTTTTATTTTGAAGAATTTTATAACTAGAAGGCCCTGACATATCGTAAGAGGTAATAATCTGTCTTCCCTTTCCCCTTCATGCTAGAAGAAGCACAGGTGAAATAAAAACAACTGAAAGAGCTGGCACAGTGGTGAACGCCTGTAACTCAGCAGCTCAGGAGGCTGAGGCAGGAGGATAGTGAGTTCAAAGACAGCCTCAGCAAAAACAAGGCACCAAGAAATTCAGTGAGACCCTGTCTCTAAATAAAATATAAAATAGGGCTGGGGATGTGGCTCAGTGGTCAAGCCCCTGAGTTCAATCTCCGGTAACTGCCCCCCTACAACCCGGCCCCCAAAAAACAGAACTGAAAGAGATGTTAAATGCTGAATTGAGTGCTGAATCTCCAAGACAGGAGGGAGGCTTTTTCCTGGTTAATTTGTTAAGATTTTAAACCTACCAGTTAGGGGTAAGGGCATCCCTGCATGTTAGGTGAAAGAGCCCAGCCTCCCTCAAAATGTGTCCTTGGACCAGCATCACTGGGAACACTTGGAACTCACTGACTGAGGCCAACTGTTCTTCACAACGACCTCTGATCTTTCCCTCGGCTCCAAGCACCCACACCACATGGAAGGATATGAGGACAACTCTGGCCCAGGCCAGATAGCTCATAGATTTCACAGTAATAAATTCACATTGCCACAAGCACCTGAAATCATTCAGATATTTCTCTGCATAAATTGACCTTGTACTGTGTGTGTGTGTGTGTGTGTGTGTGTGTGTGTGTTTTAAGCAATTTACTGGGGAACATGAAAATTGGATTTAAAAATTTTAATCATTGCTTGTGCTATTGAGATCAAATAGGAATCATTGTTTCCCTGATGTGCATAAGGGTTTTCATGATCACACCATTCTTCCTCGTTTTGGTCATGCCCATTTTTTTTTTTTTTTACGTTTGAGGAAATGAATCCCTAAGTTTAGTCAGGAAAACATTTCATTTATTGCCAACCAAAAAAAATTCTTTCTTTTAAGACTCTAGACTTATTTATTTTATTTTGTTTATATTTAGATTTTAAAATTAATTGTGCTTAACTGAAGCACTGACTTTCTATTGAAATTTAAATACTTTAAGCTTCTTAAGGCCCTGAGATTTGGAATTTTAATGAAAGCTGTGTTGGCCTATTAATCATGTGCAATGAATTATTAGAACCAAAGACAAGAATGTCTGGGCATTCAAGATAATAAGACAGTTTACTAATATATGGTATTATTATCAGGTAACTAAGTATCACTACAAATAATAGTTATTACATGATAAATTTTCTAAGTCAATTTCTTTTTTGTTTCTTAAATCACAATTGTTAATACATATTAAATGTACAAATTAATGTACATTATGCAAATTAAAGGGATTCATTGATGTTTCCCTACTTGCATTTATATATTGTGCATTAATTTCAATTCTTTTTTCTGTAAAATGGCGATAATAGGTTATCTTATAGGTTGTTGTGTAAACCAAATGAGTTAATGCATGTAAAAGTCTTATAGGCATTTAATAAGCGTTAGGTATTTTTATCTAATGTGTGTCTCTATTCGTTACTCAATTTGAAAAATCCTGATTGAATTCAGGTATGTAAAAACTCATGTTTTCAAAGAAATTCACTGAGTTTTGATAGAATGGATTATCCGAAATTCAATCTAATTTTTACAGAAAACATGCCACTTTTAAACTCCATTAAACAAGGTTTTTAAAGTCAGGCATTTATGTGTATTGAAGCAATCTAAGAAGACTCACACTCAAATTATTTTTCTATGAAATATGCCATAGATTATTATGATGATTATGGTTATTATTATTGCAGATCAGAGGGTTTACTATTAAGTTGATCTAATTCCTATGCTGCATTATATAAATTCTAAGGAGCAAGTACATATTGTGTCACAAAGTTTCATTCATGAGTTATGATTGTTAATAATGGATTCTAATTGTGACCATGATAATGATTCAATCTAATGCCCTACATTAATAAAGAGCATAGAGGATAAGGAAAATTGTTTGGGTATCATCCTTCACCCTACCCCACACCCGTGACCTACAAGAAATTAGCCAGTAAAACCAAGGAACAACTTATATGTAGATAAAATTATATAAACATACATTGGGAGATTTTTTTAATGCCCCATGAAATTGTCCCTCCTGAACTGACCTTTATATTTAAGATCTTTACAATAGCAGTATGCACAACTTCAGAGATTGTATTTTTAAATTCATGAACATTTACGTTTAATTTTCCCTTTTACACATTCACAGACCATGTACCAATTTCCCATAGTAAAATCTGCTGGAACTGCCTTCTATGTGGAATTTTTTTTTTCTGAAAACATCTAGAAATCTACCTATAAAAGAGATTGTCATATTGATCTTTTTGATACGGGGATTTAAAAGAAAGTACATGTCACTGATTTCTAAATGACTTGAAATTCATCCAGGTAGTTGATAGAGAAAACAGAGAACGTAAGAAATGTCAAGTACATGTAGCTTCCAGCTCCATTTCAAAGTTGATTAATTGTAAATCAATGCTAATAAGGTAACCTCTTGTTTAGGGAAATTATTTAGAGAAAGCGATACCTACAACTGACCTAGATAGTGTGGTGCTTTTAGTCATTTCTGGATAAAATTTACTACAATTTTCGTGAACACCAAGTATCACAAGGATCCCTACTTTCTCTATTTCCTTCTCTGCTTTCTCTATTCTCCTGTGGGATTTCATATTCACCCTTTGCTGTAACAGTTGCCTTCAAAACAATGACTTTCAAATCCAAACCTGCAGTTCTAGGCTGTCTGTGAAGGGCATTTTCACGTGATTATCCCACAGATAACTTACATTCAACGTTACTCAAATCAAATCCACCAAAGCCTCCTCTATATCTGCTATTTCTCACAAATTCCTCTTTTCCTGAGTGATCCCACCAGCTAACCAGCCTGCCCAAACTGATTTGTTGTCTTTACCGTGTCCTCTTCAACTAGGACTTTAAAGTTCTCCATATCCTTCTCCATGAGGGCTTCAGAGATTTTCTCCCACCTTCAACACAGCACGTCTTCAGATACAGACCACTTCATTTTGATCTTGTTTTAGCACTCAGATCACTATTTTGAACTAAACAGGTGTGTCTAAAACCTGGGGAACCAGGTTTCACAGTTATCGACCCCTGCTCCTTGGACTCACATGCACAATTCCATGAGTGGGTCTATCTGCGTGTTCTAGACCTAGAGATCTGAAGATTTTCTAGAACCCAGTCTAACTCCCTCCAGATGTCCCTGTTTTCAGTCTTCACTCACCTGAAAGAGATTTATGGTCCCCTATTTTTGATACTCTGCAATCTTTGATGTCCATGCTCATACCCAAGCCTGGCTTTCAGAGACACACCTGGGCTCTCTGGTGGCCCATGGCATGGTGGGGGGTGGGACGTTTTCTGAGGTTTCTATTGCCAAGTACCTTGCTTAGAAATCAGGCCTGACACAGCTTCACAGAGCCTAGTCCCGGCCCCATAGGCTGATACCCTGCCACCTTCCCTGAAAGAGCAGGCTCCTCAGAATGACCCAGGGCTTGGCAGCATCCACTGGTACTATCCCACCAGCCCCTTGAAGCCTAGCTGGAGTCTCCATAGAAACAGGGTACATCTCTATGGAAATGGGCTCCCTCCTCCCGCCCCAGTGTGATGCAGCTCTGAGAGAAGCTCAATAGTGAGGGTCTTTCCATTTATAGCAATTAGGATATCCAAGTGTTCTGAGCTTGCTGAGCCTTAGATGGCAGATTCCTGCTATATTCTTTGAGATTTCTGCCATCAATATTGCCTGAGATGCCAACTTGCCATCCCACTAACTATAAGACAGTTGTCTCAGTCAAGACCAATAACACACACACACACACACACACACACACACACACACACACACATGCACACGCCCATCCATCATGGTGAGCAAGGCTTTGTATCTGTGGTACAGACCGAATGCACCCGCCAATCACATTCACTGCTTCAAACAGATCGTGATCAGGAAACAACTGATGTCACTTGTAAAATGTGATATGTCTTAGACTATCACTGTGGTAAAAAAAGAAGTAGAGAAATGCAAAAATTTGGGAGAAAATATTTAACCTCTTAGAGACCTAAAAAAATATTTAGATGTGTTTCCAAGCAATCCTGAGTTAAAAATCATCTTGAAAAAATGCTTTCACTTTTATTTATCAATTTACTTATGTACTTACTTACTTACTTACTTACTGCAGTACTGGGGATTGAACCCAGTGGCACTCTACCATGAAGCTATATCCCCAGCCCTTTCAATTATTTGGGGCGGAAGTCCTTGCACAGTTTCAAATTTATGATCCTCCTGCCTTAGTCTCCCAAGTACCTGGGATTACAGGCAGGTACTACTCTTCCCCATTAATTACTTATTTTTAAAATAAGGCTATTTTTAAAAATTGAACTATAATTTGTACTCAAAGAATGCACAGATCTAAAGTGTACAGGTTTATAATATTTTACATATATATGAACTACCAAAGATCAGGATATATAACATTTCCATCACTTTAGAAAATTCCTTCATGCTTCAACTGATATCACCCATGAGCTCCAAAAAAAAAAAAAAAAAAAAGAACACCATTATTACTTGACCATTATAGCTGTTTTGCTAATTTTTGAACTTTATTTAAAGAAACTATACAGTATATATTTTGTATCTGACTTCTTTCACCCAGAAATTTTTTTTTAGATTGGTCAATGTTATTAATGTTCCAGTATTTGTGTTTCTAAAGTAACTGAATTATTCCACTGCATGATAAACCGTGATTTGTCTTCTGTCCTTCTGCTGAAGGCATAATATTTGTTTGAGTTACTATGAATTTTTACACAAGAATTTTTGTGAACTGTGCATTAATTTCCTTGGAAATATGCTAGGAATGGGATTGTTTTGAATAGAATAACTACATATTTAACTAAATTAGAAATTACTAAATATTTTTGAAAAGTAAGTGTATAGACTTCAAATTTCACCTTGAGTATCTATCGAAATAGCTAGAAAGCATGTTGTTTTCATCATTATAATAACCAAAAAGAGCAGAAGAAAATGCAAATTAATGACTTTCCTTGACTTTATTAGGGATGAAGATTATAAGGCAAACAACTAACAGAAGTCTGGGGAGAGATAAGCAACCAAAATAATCCAGGCATTTTTTTAACTATGGGAGAAACCACTAGATACAAAGGAGTTTATTTATAAAAAAAAAAACTCAAATAAAAAATAGTTAATGGATTGCTAAAGACTAAGTATAGACTGGTTTAAGAGCATAAAGACCCAGAGGGTTATAGACATAAGATGTTTGTATTTTTTCTTTTTCTCTATGGATTCCACCAAATGCTCCCAGGAAGATAGGGAAGTATTCTGAGAAAGTGTCTTTAACGGTATCATTTCTTGGATAGGTGGAGAGACAAAGAGCAGCAACAGCAGCCAAAACTCTTCCCAGACCCATTTGCTGATTTTTGCATAGAACAAAAGCTGTAATCTTCAGGGGCAAGAGTAACAGAAACTGTTACATTAGGACACTCAACGGAAAACCTTTGTAGCTATGGAAAGGAACAGGCCAAAATGTCTAACGTCGGGAGGAATAAGAACTAGGCTCAGCCATATTGCTAGAAAGTGGGTCACTGTGAAAGCCATATCCCTGTTACTGAGTTTACAGTACCTAAAGTAGGGCTTCCTGGAAACATTAGAAATTTCTTCTCTGTTTCCCACTAGTCCACTAACATGCATTGATTGAAAATAACAATAGAATACAGCTGAGAATTCTTCAAGAAATAGATTATCTCTGGAGAACAGCGAAAATAGAATACACAAAAGCAAGCAGGGAACAATATTAACAAACTCAACTCAGCCACATAGAATAAGGATAACATTACAGTCAATTGAGATCAATCCCAGAATGCAAGGCTGGTTCAATATTCAAAAATTCAATCAACCGAATTTCCATAGTAACAGACTAAATAAGAAAAAATATATATCATTTCAATAGATGCAGAGAAAATAAGAAAATTAAATATCTATTTATGATAAAAACTATACCTAAATGAAACTAGGGGCAAAGTCCAGTGGTAGAGTGCATGCTTAGTATGCATAAGGCTCTTAATTCAAAACCCAGCACACATACACCAAAAAAAAAAAAAACTACTAGTAAAAAATGAATAGAAATTTCTAACTTGATAAAAGGCATTGAGTAAATGTAATGTGCCAGACACACTAGCTTATATTATCTCAAAACTTATTTCAGCAGTTGTGAAATAGACATCATTAATAACTAAGCAAGGAACAACTGAGGAATAGAGATGAGCTGACTTTTTTACTAACAACATCTAGTAAACAACAATGGATTTCATTCCACATCTATCTGGACCAAGAGCCTACTGTTTTACTATAATATTTTTCATTTAAGATTGAAAAAGAAACAGAAATTTAGTTCAAAACAATGGATCACGGATTAGCGTGGATAACATGATAGAAAATCAGTAATTGTATCTATCATTTTTTTTTCAGGAAATGTAATGTTTGGTGAGGTAAATCTTATAATACAAATGAAGAAAAATACCTAAATATATATCCTTTGTCAAAATTTCTTGTATCTATAAAACTTAAAAAAATAAAAGTTTGTACTGAAAAAATAGATCAATGTATTTAAAAGCAGGTGACTTATAATTTTACTTTTAAGAAATAATCAGAGATTGATCCTAGATTCATATGTATGAAAGCTTCTTTTCCAATATTTATGATAGTAAATGAAATGGAAGGTTTCTATGTTCAATAAAAAGGGAGATATTAACTTAATTTCATGTTAGGAAATTAAGATTACAAGGCAAACAACTAAATAGAGTACAACAATATTGGGAAATTTGCTTTGGATATTTTAAAGATAGATAGAGGTAGAATCGGATGAATGCAAAGAGAGCTTAGATTTTGTGACCTGTTCTATTCTTCTGAATAACTTTCTGCATTTTCTTTCATTTTTCCACAATGAAAACTTATTACTTGAAATAACAGACATACAAAAAAGAATTCATCACAGTGAGCACAGTGTTAGGAGGGAGATACTGCAGATTCAATGAGACACCGGGTTGATAGCTGGTTGTGCATTTTGACCAAGTCTCCATTTATTTTTACAAAAGAGCACCCATGCAAAAGTCTGTGAGAAGTTATGCTCTCTCTAAAGTCACTCCTATACGTCTCTTTCCAGAGTCCAGGCATCTCTGTATACAATATTATTTGCCATGTTGCTGCAGATTAAACAAGCCTGTTTGGGGTGCTCTCAGTCCATTCTAATCATGGTCTCTTTTTCTCTGTTTTGTAGCTATGATACCATTGGAAATGAGCAATCAATCATTTGTTACTGAATTCATCTTCTTGGGATTTTCCATCCACTCCAACCTACAGGGCTGTTTTTTTCTGCTCTTTCTGGTCATTTACCTGACCACTCTCCTGGGGAACATGCTCATAATAGTGGCCACCAGGGTCAGTCCTGCTCTCCACACTCCAATGTACCATTTTCCTCAGCAATTTGAGCTTTTTGGACGTCTGCTACACATCCACCACCCTCCCAGTACTGCTGGTGAACTTCTTTTGGGAGAAGAAGCCATTTCTTATGAGGACTGCCTTTCCCAGATCTTCTTATTGATGAAAAGTGCTTGCACAGAAGGCTTCTTATTGGCTGTGTGGCCAGTATTACTGCTGTGTGGCCACCTGCCGTCCTCCTCAGTACCAAGTCATCATCAGTGTAATGGTCTGTGTTGGCCTGGTGACTGGGTCCTGGCTGTGTGGGGCTGGTGAATTTGGTCACACACACGGTGCTGGCCATCACACCCACTCTGTGTGGGCCCCACCAGTTCAGCCATTTTCTCTGTGACACCCCATTGCTCCTTAAGCTCTCCTGCTCAGACACCTCTGTCAACGAGTCTGCGCTCCACGTGGTCAGTGCCACCATGGGCCTGAGTCCCTACCTCTTCACTGCAGGGTCCTATGCACTCATCATGGCGGCCATCCTGATGATTCCCTCTGCCCAGGGCAGGAGAAAGGCCTTCTTCACCTGTGTGTCCCCCCTCACTGTCGTGGTGGTCTTCTATGGAACAGCCAACTTCCACTATGACAGGCCCAGACAAGGCTGGACATGGACACCCTGTCTCTGTGCTCTTCTGTGTGGTGAGCACACTGTTGAGCCCCGTCATTCACAGCCTGAGAAGCAACGAGGTCCAGAGTGCCCTGAGGAAGCTGCTGGAGGGTGTGCAACCCTTTGCATGATCAAAGTCTAGAGATATCTTCAAACTGGAGTATACAGTCATCTGAAAAAACATGCCTCCCAGGGACTTGTAGGCACCTGGTTAGAGAGTCTGTATCTGGAGCTTCAACTCCAACTCCCGCTTTTAAAATCTCTGATACTCCTTTCTCTCTGCTCTTTTCACAAACACCCTTTTGCCACTTTCAGGTTCAAGTGTGTCGGACACCTTGTGTGGGTGTTCAGCACCATCTCTGTCCTTCTGTGTTCTCCCCACACCAGAGAGACAGAAAGTACGAGAACCTCGTTTCCCACACTCCCCTGCATGCAGGCCTCCATTTTAGGAGGTTCTGTCAAGATCAGCCAAACACTAGGCAGAGAGGAAGAAAAAGAAGGAAGAAAGCGAGTTCTTTTGGATCCCATAGCAGCAGCAGCAAACCAGCCCTGTAGAGGCAGGAACTTAATCTCCTTGGTGCCAGGAGCTGTGTGTGCAGGGTCCTAGACAGCTGGTTACTGAATGTGGGTCACAATAGCGTGGAATAAGTGTCTCTTTCCAGGATGTTAGGGTTTCCAAATATGGGGTGGTGTCACCTGCCCTATTTTCTTTTTTTCTTCCAGATCTCCCAACTATTTTATAACTTTTTACTGTGTCAACTTCCACTACCCTAAGACATCAAGAGTTGTTCTTCATCTCTACCTGACCACGGTGCAACTGACCACAATAGTTGTTTACATCAAAGATGGTTCTAGATAACAGATCTGAGGAGGTAGGTTGGATGTCTGACCTGAGGGAATTGAATATGTTGATGATGTCACAGCCCATGGGAAAGGAGACCTGATAATTCCTGGTGTGCAATGACCCAACAGAGACTTTAAGTTATCGTGGTCTGAAATCAAATGTCTATGGAAAACTGAGCTTTGGAATAACACCATCGACCTTCAGGGTGGGAATGAACAGTACAACATGACTACAGACTGCTGTTACTGACTGGAGTGGGATACTTACAGAAAGAAAATGATAGGTTCAAGCATTATATTCCTCCTTTAAGTCAGGTTCAGATCATCAGAAATATTTTCTCTCTGGAAACTGATAAAGGTTAATATCATAATAAAACATCCAATTCTCCAAATTGCAGAAGTACAAAGAAAATTATAAAATCCACAATTTCTCCAGGTCTCTCTTATGTCAATTAGGACATTAATGGGTGAATGATTGAGACCCTGTTAATTAGAATGGCAAAATACCAGTGGAATTAGACAAATATCAGAGCCTTGAACCCTGAAATCTCCATTAACCCTCTTTGCTGTCAGAAGCACCCCTCCTTCCCAAGGAGACTAGCTTTTTCTATATTGAAGACCCTATGGTGACTCTACCTGGGCAATTGTCTTTTTTTTTTAAGAGAGAGTGAGAGAGGAGAGGAGAGGGAGAGAGAGGAGAGAGAGAGAGAGAGAGAGAGAGAGAGAGAGAGAGAGAGAGAGAGAGAAAGAGAGAGATTATTTTTAATATTAATTTTCTAGTTCTCGGCGGACACAACATCTTTGTATGTATGTGGTGCTGAGGATCGAACCCGGGCCATACGCGTGCCAGGCAAGCACACTACTGCTTGAAGCCACATCCCCAGCCCAATTGTCTTTAAGATGCTCATCCATCATCCCACATTGTCACCAGACTCTTAATTGGGGTCTGTTCCTAGAACACTTCAGGTAAGAGTATGAAATATAGCCCAGGAGAGTTATAAGGGTCTCACCAAAATAAAAGGTAAATATTTTACTGTATTTTGTTAATAGGAGCCTTAAGAATATATAAGAGAATTTGTTTGAGTCTTCTAGACCAAAGAAGTCAGGACATATTGCTGGATCATCTTGAATGCTGTCACAGGGACGTAATCACCAGACATGTTAGGGCCAAGGATTTTCCTGAGCCACGGGGAGTGGCTATTAGACTCTCTTTCGTTGATGGACTGAAATCTGGACTCAGTGTTTGCTTAAGTTCAATGACCAATATGATCCTGGAATAATGGAGAGAATGGTGATCAGAAATAAATAAGGTGTTGGATAGCGTGTTATGTAACCCCTTCCCTGGCCTCACAACTGGATCTGGAGGAGGGCCTGGAGCACCAGTCTTCGCCAAGGCCTCGTGGACATGCGTTCAGAAGGCAGCACCAGATCCTTGTGAAACCCGCAGCCGCTGTCCTCGGCAGCCTGGGAAGACATTAACAGATGGCATCATTCAAACGGGCTCCCTGATTTCAGTGAGAATAAGGGGACCCTGAAGTAGAAGAGGCCATGTGGTGGAGCAGTGATCAGAACATTTGAATCTGTAGAGATTTTTGACAGTGGTAAATGATCATGGTATTTATAGATGGGAAAAAATGGGCACCCTCCTAGAATAGTGCCTGTCCCATGTAATGTGAAACTCTTCTTTTCACACTTCATTGGTGCATTGTAGTGGTCCATAATGGTGGGTTTTGCTGACACAAATTTGAACATGCACACACAATAACCGTGAACTTTGGCCAATATCATCCCAATATTTCCCTTTTCCTCACCTCCTCCCCTGGTGCCTTGACTCTACTGATCTTCCTTCAACTTTCATGATGAGACTCCCTTTCCAACTTTCCTTCCTTTTCCCCCTCTAGCTTTAACAGAGTAAAAACATACAGCCCTTAACTTTCTGAGTTGCTTATTTCCCTTAATGTTCTGAAGATCCATCCATCTGCCAGCATGATATAATTTCGTTCTTCTTTATGGCTGAATGAAATTCCAGTGTGCATATACCAGATGTTCTTTATCCATTTGTCCACTGATGTCACCTTGGCTGGTTCATGGGCATGTATATGTCATTATAGTATGATGACTTTGATCCGCTGTGATAAATACCAAGCAGAAGTAGAGCTAGGTCGCAGGGTGTTCCATGGCTACTCCTGAGGAGCCTCCATCCCGATTTCCGTGGTGGTTATGATCATTTACATGCCCACCAACAGGGTGAGAGTGCTCCTTTCTCTCCAATTCTCTCTTTGTCACACTGGTTTCTGTTTGTATTCTTGGTGGTTGTCTTTGTCACTGAAGTGAGATGAAATCTCAGGGTAGTCTTGACTTGCAAGTATTTTCATATATTTGTTGGCCACTCACATATTTTCTTCTAAGACGTGTCTGTTTAGTTCATTTAGTTTCCCATTTGGTAATTGGGTTATATGATAATTGGGTTATTTAATAATTGTGGGTTTGATGTTAAGTTTTTGAATTCTTTATTAATATTCTGAATATTCATCCTCTTTTAGAAGAGCCCCTCATAAAGATTTTCTCCGTTTCTGTAGGTTCTCTCTTCATATTCTAATTGTCTCTTTTGCTGTGCAGATCCTTCTTAATTTCATGCCATCCTATTAGCTAACTTTTGGTGTTATCTCCTGAGCTTTGGCATCCTATTGAGAAAGTCATTTCCTCTGCCTGTAGGTTGGAGTATTGACTTTGTTTTTTTCTAGAAACAGCATAATTTCTGGTCTAGTGCCTGGGTCTTTAATGCATTTTGAGTTGATTTTTTGCAGGTGAGCAATAGTTCAGGTCTCATTCTTCTGCATTTGGACAGGGGTGTAGAAGGTCTGTTTAAGAGAGTAGATGTTAAAGACTGGGGTGCAGAAGAACTGTTGCAGAGAGCAAAAGTTGGAGACTGAGGTGCAGAAGGACTGTTACAGAAAGCAGAGTTTGGAGACTGGGGTGCATAAGGATCACTGCAGAGAGCAGAGTTTTCAGACTGAGGTGCAGAAGAACTGTTGCAGAGAACAGATGTTGGAGACTGGGGTTCAGAAAGACTTTTGCAGAGAGCAGAGGTTGGAGACAATGGTGCAAAAAGATGGTTGCAGACAGCAGAGGTTAGAGTCTACTGTGCAGAAGGACCATTGCAGAGGTCAGAGTTTGGGAACTGAGGTGCAGAAAGTTTGTTACAGAGAACAGAAGTTGAAGACTCTGGTTCAGAAGGACCCTTACAGAGAGCGGAGGTTGAAGACTGCAGTACAGAAAAACTGTTACAGAGAGCAGAGTTTGGAGACTGGGCTGGAGAAGAACTGTTTCAGAGAGCAGATGTTAGTCTGGGGTGCAAAACGACTGTCCAGAGAGCAGAGGATGGAGACTGGGGTATAGAAGAACTTTTTCAGAGAGGAGAGGTTGCAGACTGAGTTGCAGAAGGACTGTTACAGAGGGAAGAGTGTGAGGACTGAGGTGGAAAATGATGGATACAGAAAGCAGAGTTTGGATACTAGGGTGAATAAGAACCCTTACAAAGAACAAAGTATGGAGACTGCAGTACAGACGGACTTTTACAGAGAGCAAAGTTTAAAGAGTGGGGTGAGAATGAACTATTATAGAGAACAGAGTTTGGAGACTGGGGTTCAGAAAGATTGTTGGGGTGAGAAGAGTATGGAGAATGGGGGTAGAAGGACTGTTGCAGAAAGCAGAAGTTGAAGATTGGGTTATAGAAGGACTGTTGCAGAGAGCAGATGTTGGAGACTTAGGTGCAGAAGGACTGTTGCAGAGAGTAGACGTTGGAGACTGGGGTTCAGGAATAATCTTACAGAGAGCAGAGGTTAGAGAATGGGGCGAAGAAGGCCTGTTCTAGAGAGCAGAATTTGGAGACTGGGGTGCAGTAGGACTGTTAGAGAGAGCAGAGTTTGGAGAATGGGTTGCAGAAGGATCTTACAAAGAGAAGAGGTTTGAGAATGAGGTGCAGAAAGACTGTTGCAGAGAGCAGAGGTTGGATACTGGGGTGCAGAAGGACTGTTACAGAGTGCAGAGGTTTGATACTGGGGTGAAGTAGGACTGTTGAAGAGAACAGAGGTTGGAGACTGGGGTGCAGATGGACCTTTGCAGAGAGAAGAGGTTGGAGACTCAGGTGCAGAATTATTGTTACAGAGAGCGGAGTTTGGAGACTGGGTTGCAAAAGGACTGTTTCAGCGAGCAGAGGTAGGAGACTGGTGTGCAAAAGGATCTTACAGAGAGTGAAGGTTGGAGACTGGGGTTCAGAAGGAATGTTGCAGAGAGCAGAGGTTGAAGACTGGGGTACAGAAGGACTAATAGAGAAAGAAGATGTTGGACACAGGGGTGCAGAAGGACCGTTACAGAGAGCAGAGGTAGGAGACTCCGGTTCAGAATGACTGTTACACAGAGCAGAGGCTGGCAACTGGAGTGCAGAAGGACTTTTACAGAGAGCAGAGTTTGGCGACTGGGGTGGAGAAGGACTGAAAGAGAAAGCAGATGTTGGAGACCGGGGTGCAGATCGACCATTACAGAGACCAGAGGTAGGAGACTCCAGTTCAGAAGGACTGTTACAGAGAGCAGAGGTTGGAGACTGGGGTGCAGAAAGACTGTTACAGAGAGCAGAGTTTAAAGACTGGGGTGCAGAAGGCCTGATAGAGAAAGCAGATTTTGGAGACTGGGTTGCAGAAATACCGTTACAGAGAGCAGAGGTAGGAGACTCCGGTTCAGAAGAACTGTTACAGAGAGCAGAGGTTGGAGACTGGGGTGTACAAGGAATGTTGCAGAAACCGAGGTTGGAGACTGAGGTATAAAAGGAATGTTGCAGAGAGCAGAGGTAAGAGACTGGGGTGCAGAAGGCTCATTGCAGAGAGTAGAGGTTGGAGACTGGGGTGCAGAAGGCCTCTTACATAGAGCAGAGGTTGGAGACTTGAGTCTAGAAGGCCTGTTACAGAGAGCAGAAGTAGGAGACTGGGGTGCTGAAGGACTGATACAGAGAGCAGAGTTTGCAGACTGGGTTTCAGAAGGGTTTTACAGAAAGCAGAGGTTGGAGACTGAGGTACAGACAGACTGTTACAGAGAGGAGAAGTTGGAGACTGGGTTGCAGAAGGATTTTACAAAGAGCAGAGGTTTGAGAATAAGGTGCAGAAAGACTGTTGCAGAGAGCAGAGGTTGGAGACTGGGGTGCAGAAGGATTGTTATAGAGTGCAGAGGTATGAGACTGGGGTGAATTAGGACTGTTGAAGAGAACAGAGGTTGGAGTGCAGAAGGACCTTTTCAGAGAGAAGAGGTTTGAGACTGAGGTGCAGAATTATTGTTACAGAGAGCGGAGTTTGGAGACTGGGTTTCAGAAGGACTGTTTCAGTGAGCAGAGGTAGGAGACTGGTGTGCAAAAGGATCTTACAGAGAGTGAAGGTTGGAGACCGGGGTTCAGAAGGAATTTTGCAGAGAGCAGAGGTTGAAGACTGGGGTACAGAAGGACTAATAGAGAAAGCAGATTTTGGAAACAGGGGTGCAGAAGGACCGTTACAGAGAGTGAAGGTTGGAGACCGGGGTTCAGAAGGAATTTTGCAGAGAACAGAGGTTGAAGACTGGGGTACAGAAGGACTAATAGAGAAAGCAGATGTTGGACACAGGGGTGCAGAAGGACCGTTACAGAGAACCGAGGTAGGAGACTCCGGTTCAGGATGACTGTTACACAGAGCAGAGGCTGGCACCTGGAGTGCAGAAGGACTGTTACAGAGAGCAGAGTTTGGAGACTGGGATGCAGAAGGACTGAAAAAGAAAGCAGATGTTGGAGACCGGGGTGCAGATCGACCATTACAGAGACCAGAGGTAGGAGACTCCAGTTCAGAAGGACTGTTA
>NW_027521686.1:0-60538 GCF_052094955.1 Ictidomys tridecemlineatus
ATACGGAAAGCAGGGGTTGGAGACTGGTGTGCAGAAGGACAGTTACAGAGAGAAGAGTTTGAAAACTGGAGTACAGAAGGACTGTTACAGAGAGCAGAGGTTGTAGACTGGGGTGGAGAAGGAATTTTGCAGAGATCAGATGTTAAAGACTGTGGTGCAGAAGGACTGTTGCGTAGAGGACGTTGGAGACTGGTGTGTAGAAGAACTGTTGCAGAGAGTAGGGTTTGGAGACTGGGGTGCAGAAGAACTGTTGCGGAGAGAAGACGTTAGAGATTGGGGTGGAGAAGGAATGTTTCTGAGAGCAGAATTTGGAGACAGAGGTACAGAAAAACTGTTACAGAGAGCAGTGTTTAGAGACTTGAGTGCAGAAGTACTGATACAGAAAGCAGAGATTGGAGACTTTGGTTCTGAAGGACTGCTGTAGATAGCAGATGTTGGAGACTGGGGTGGAGAAAGACTGTTGCAGAGAGTAGCATTTGGAGATTAAGGTGCAACAGGACTGTTGCAGAGAGCAGAGGTTGGAGACTGAAGTGGAGAAGGACTGTTTCTGAGAGCAGAGGTTGGAGACTGGGGTGCAGAAGGACTGATACAGAAAGCAGAGGTTAAAGACTGGGGTGCAGAAGGACAAATGCAGATAGCAGAGGATAGAGACTGTGTTGCAAAAGGATCTTACTGAGAGCAGATGTTGGAACCTGAGGTGAAGAAGGACTGTCGCAGAGAGCAGAGTTTGGAGATTGGGGTGCAGCAGGACTGTTGCAGAGAGCAGAGGTTGGAGTCTTAGTTGCAGAAGGACTGATACAGAATGCAGAGTTTGGAGACTGGGGTGCAGAAGGACCATTACAGAGAGCAGAGGTTTGAGACTTCAGTACAGAAGGACTGTTACAGAGAGCAGAGTTTGGAGAGTGAAGTGTAGAAGTACTGTTACAGAGAGAAGAGTTTGAAGTATGGGGTGCAGAATAAGTGTTTTAGAGAACAGAGTTTGGAGACTCGGGTTCAGAAGGACCATTGTAGAAAGCAGAGTTTGAGACTGGGTTTCATTAGGATCTTACAGAGAGCAGAGGTTGGAAACTGAGGTGCAAGAGGACCGTTACAAAGAGCCAAGGTTGGAGACTGCAGTAAAGAGAGACTGTTACACACAGCAGAGGTTGGAGAGTGGGGTGCAGAAGGACAGATACAGAGAGCACAGTTTTGAGACTGGGGTGAAGAAGAAATGTTGCAGAGAGTAGAGGTTAGTGACTGGGGTGCAGAAAGACTTTTGCAGAGATCAGAGGTTTGAGACTGAGGTGCAGAAGGACAGTCACAGAGAGCAGAGTTTAGAGAATGCGGAACAGAAGGACTGTTACAGAGACTAGAGGTTTGAAACTGGGGTGCAGAAGGACTATTGCAGTAAGCAGTTGTTGAAGAGTGAGGTGTAAAAATATTGTTACAGAGAGCAGTGTTTGGAGACTTTGGTGCAGAAGGACTGATTCTTAGAGCAGAGTTTGGAGACTGGGGACCAGAACGATCTTACAGAGAGGAAATTTTGGAGACTGGGGTGCAGAAGGATTGTTGCAGAGACTAGATTATGGAGACTGGTGTATAGAATGACTATTCTAGAGAGCAGAGTTTTGAGACTGGGGTGCAGAAGGACTGTTGCAGAGAGCAGTTGTTGAAGACTGAGGTGCAGAAGGACTGTTACAGAGAGCAGAGTTTGAAGACTAAGGTGTAGAAGGATCATTGTAGAGCACAGAATTTTGAGACTGAGGTGCAGAAGGACTGTTGCAGAGAGCAGTGGTTGGAGACTTGGGTGCAGAAGGACTGTTGCAGAGAGCAGAGTTTGGAGACTGGGGTGCAAAAGGATCGTTTAAGAGCACAGAATTTTCAGACTGAGGTGCAGAAGGACTGTTGCAGAGAGCAGATGTTGGAGACTGAGGTGCAAAAAGACTGTTACAGAAAGCAGAATTTGGAGACTGGGGTGCACAAGGACCATTGCAGAGATCAATGTTTGGTAACTGAGGTGACGGAGGATTGTTAAGGAAAACAGAAGTTGGAGACTGGCGTGCAGAAGGACTGTTGCAGAAAGCAGAGTTCGGAGACTGGGGTTTAGAAGGACTGTTGCAGAGAGTAGAGGGTGGAGTCTGAGGTGCAGAAAGACTGTTACAGCGAGTAGAAGTTAGAGACTGAGGTGCAGAAGGAATTTTGTAGGGAGTAGATATTTGAGACTTTGGTGCAGGAGGACTGTGGCAGAGAGCAGAGTTTTGAGACTGAGGTTAAGAAAAACTGTTACAGAGAGCAGAGGTTGGAGACTGGGGTGCAGAAGGACTGATACAGAAAGCAGAGGTTGGAGACTGTGGTGCAGAAGGACCGTTACAGAGAGCATATTTTGAAGACTGCACTACTCGAGGACTGTTACAGAGAGCAGAGGTTGGAGACTGGGGTAGAGAAGGACTGTTTCAGATTGCAGAGTTTGGAGACTGGGGTGCACAAGGATAGTTGCAGAGAGCAGAGTTTTCAGACTAAGGTGCAGAAGGACTGTTGCAGAGAGCAGATGTTGGAGACTAGGGTGAAGAAGGACTTTTTCAAAGAGCAGAGTTTGGAGACTGGGGTGTAAAAGGATTGTTGCAGAGAGCAGAGGTCGGAGACTGGGGTGCAGAAAGATTTTTACAGAGAGCAGAGGTTGGAGACTGGGGTGCAGATGGACCGTGACAGAAAGCAGAGTTTGGAGACTGGGGTGCAGAAGGACTGTTACATAGAGCAGAGACTGGTGACTGAGGTGCAGAAGGACTATTACAGAAAGCAGAATTTAGAGACTGGGATGCACAAGGATCATTGCAGAGAGCAGAGTTTTCAGACTGAGTTGCAGAAGGATTGTTGCAGAGAGCAGATGTTGGAGACTGGGGTGCAGAAGGTCTGTTACGGAGAGCAGAGTATGAGATTGGGGACCAGAAGGAATGTTACAGAGAGCAGAGTATGGAAGCTGGGATGCAGAAGGATCTTACAGAGAGCAGAGTTTAGATAAGGGAGTGCAGAAAGACTGTTACAGAGAGCATAGTTTGGAGACTGAGGTGCAGAATTACTGTTACAGGAAGCAGAGTTTTGATACTGGGGTGCACAAGGATTGTTGCAGAGAGAAGAGTTTTCAAACTGAGGTAAAGAAGGACTGTTGCAGAGAGCAGATGTTGGAGACTGGGTGCAGAAAAATCGTTGCAGAGAGCAGAGATTGGAGACTGGGGTACAGAAGGACTTTGACAGAGAGCAGATGTTTGAGACTGGGGAGCAGAAGGACCATTGCAGAGATCAGAGTTTGGGAACTGAGGTTAAGAAGGATTTTTTCAGAGAACAGATGTTGGAGACTGTGGTGCAGTAGGACTGTTGCAGAGAGCAGAGTTTGAAGACTGGGGTGCAGAAGGACTGTTACAAGGAGCATAGTTTGGATACACGGTTGCAGATACATCTTAAAGAGAGAAGAGTTTGAAGACAGAGGTGCAACAGGACTGTTACAGAGAGCAGAGTTTGGAAACTGGGGTGCAGAAGGATCTTTGCAGAAGGCAGAGTTTGGAGACTGGGTTGCAGAAGGATCTTACAGAGATCAGAGGTGGAAGACTGAGGTGCAGAAAGAATCTTACAGAGAGTAGAGTTTGCAGACTGAGGTGTAGAAAGACCATTGCAGAGAGTAGAGGTTGGAAACTGAGGTGCAGAAGGATTGTTACAGATAGCAAAGGCTGGAGACTGGGATGCAGAAGACTGTTGCAGATAGCAGAGTTTGGAGATTGGGGTGTAGAAGGACTGTTTCAGGTAGCAGGTGTTGGAGACTTGGGTGCAGAAGGACTGTTGCAGACAGATGAGTTTGGAGACTGAGGAGCAGAAGGACTGTTACAGAGAGAAGAGGTTAAAGACTGGGGTGCAGAAAGACTGATACAGAAAGCAGAAGTTGGAGACTTGGGTGAAAACAAACTGTTACCGAAAGAAAATTTTTGACACAGTAATACAGGAGGACTGTTACAGAGAGCAGAGGTTGGAGACTGGGGTGGAGAAGAACTGTTTCAGAGTGCAGATTTTTGATACTGGGGTGTAGAAGACCTGTTTCAGATTGCAGATGTTAGAGACTGGGTTGGAGAAGAAATTTTGAAGAGAGCATAGGTTGGAGACTCGGGTGCAGAAGAACTTTCGCACAGAGCAGACGTTGGAGACTGAGGTGCAGAAAGAATGTTACAGAGAGCAAAGTTCGGAGACTGGGGTGCAATTACTGATACAGAAAGCAGAGGTTGGAGACTGGGGTGCAGAAGGACCGTTAAAGAGAGCAGAGTTGGGAGACTAGGGTACAGTAGGACTGTTGCAGAGAGAAGATGTTGGAGACTGTTTTTCAAAAGGACTTTTGCAGAGAGCAGAGGTTAGAAAATGGGGTGCAGAAGTAAGGTTGCAGAAAGCAGAGGTTGGAGCAGAGGTGCAGAAAGACTGTTACACATAGCCGAGTTTGGAAACAGTGGTACAGAAGCACTGATACAGAAAGCTGAGTGTTGAGACTGGAGTGCAGAAGGACCGTTACAGAGAGCAGAGGTTTGAGACTGGGTAGCAGATGGACTGCTGCAGAGAACAGAGTTTGGAGACTGGGGTGCAGCAGGACCGTTGCAGAATGCTTAGGTTGGAGCCTGGGGTGTAGTAGGAATGTTACAGAGAACAGAGTTTTTAACTGGCATGCAGAAGGTTATGACAGAAAGCAGAGGTTGGAGACAGGCTTGCATAAGGACTGCTGAAGACCGGAGACGGTGGAGACTAGCGTGCAGACAATCGTTGCAGAGAGCAGAGGTTGGAGACTGGGGTGCAGAAGGAGTTTTGTAGAGAGTAGACGTTGGAGAATGGGGTGCAGAAGGATCGTTGAAGACAGCAGAGGTTTGAGACTGGGATACAGAAGGACTTTTACAGAGATGAGAGCTGGAGACTGAGGTGCAGAAGGACCGTTGCAGAGAGCAGAGGTTGGAGACTGAGTTGCAAAAACACTGTTACAGAGAGTAGAGGTTGGAGATTGGGGTGCAAAAAGTCTGTTACAGAGAGCAGAGTTTGGAGACTGCGGTGCAGAAGAACTGTTACATAGAGCAGGTTGCAGAAGGATCTTACGAAGAGCAGAGATTGTAGACCGAGGTGTAGCAGGACTGGTACAGAGAGCAGATGTTGTAGACTGAGGTGCAGAAGGACTGTTACAGAGAGTAGAGGTTGGACACTGAGGTGCAAAAAGATCGTTGCAGAGAACAGATTTTTAAGACTGAGTTGCAGAAGGACTGTTTCAGAGAGCACATGTTGGAGACTGGGGTGCAGACAGACTGTTGCAGAGTGCAGAGAGTAAAGACTGGGGTGCTGAAGGATCGTTGTAGAGAGCAGAGTTTAGATACTGGGGTGGAGAAGGATTGTTATAGAAAACAGACTTTGGAGACTGGGGTCTAGAAGGCCTGTTATGGAGAAGAGAGTTTGTATAAGGGGTGCAGAAGGAATGTTAAAGGGGGCAGAGATGGGAGACTGGGTTCCAGAAGGATCTTACAGAGAGCAGACGTTGGAGACTGAGGTGGAGAAGGACTGTTTAAGAGAGTAGAGGTGTGAGACTGAGATGCAGTAGGATTGTTACAGAGAGCATAGTTTGAAGACTGGGGTGCAGAAGGACTGTTGCAGATAGAAGAGTTTGGAGACTGGGGTGTAGATGGACTGTTGCAGGGACGAGAAGTTAAAGACTAAGGTGCTGAAGGACTTTTGCAGAAAGCATAGGTAGGAGACTCAGATGCAGAAGGACTTTTAGAGAGAGCAGAGGATGGAGACTGGGTGCAGAAGGACTGATACAGAAAGCAGAATTTGGAGACTGGGTTGCAGAAGGACCGTTACAGAGAGCAGAGGTTGGAGTCTGCAGTACAGAAGGACTGTTACAGATTGCAGTGTTTGGAGACTGTGGTGGAGAAGGACTGTTTCAGAGAGTAGATGTTGGAGACTGGGGTGAATAAGAACTGTTGCATTGAACAGATGTTAAAGACTGGGGTGCAGAAGGAATGTTGCAGAGAGCAGTGTTTGGAGACTGAGTTGCTGAAGGACTGTTGCAGACAACAGAGGTTGAAGACGGCAGTGCAGAAGGACAGTTGAAGAGAGCAGATCATGGAGATTAAGTTGCAAAAGGATTCTTACAGAGAGCAGAGGTTGGAGACTGGGGTGCAGAAGGCCTGTTACAGAGATCAGAGTTTGGAGACTGGGGTGCAGAAAGATCTTACAGAGAGCAGAGTTTGGAGACTGGGGTGCACACGAACTGTTGCACAGAGCAGTGGTTGGATACTGGGTTGGAGGAGGATCATTGCAGAGAGAAGACTTTGGAGACAGGGACGCAGAAGGCCTGTTCCAGAGAGAAGATTTTGGAGACTAAGGTGCAGAAGGCCTTTAACAGTGAGTAGAGGTTGGAGACTGGGGTGCAGAAGGACTGTTACAGAGAGTAGAGGCTTGAGACTGGGGTGCAGAAGGACTGTTGCAGAGAACACAGGTTGGAGAATGGCGTGCAGAAGGACAGTTGCAGAGAGCAGATTTTGGAGCCTGGGGTTGAGAAAGAATATTACAGAAAGCAGAGTTTGGAAACTGGGTTGCAGAAGGATCTTACAGAGAGCAGAGATTGAAGACTGTGGTGCAGAAGGACTGTTACAGAGAGCAGAAGTGAAAGACTGAGATGCAGAAGGACTGTTACAGAAAGCAGACTTTGGAGACTGGGGTGTAGAAGAATAGTTGCAGAGAGTAGACTTTTCAGACTGAGGTGAAGAAGGACAGTTTTAGAGAGCAGATGTTGGAGACTGGGGTGTAGAAAAACTTTTGCAGAGAGCAGAGTTTGGAGACTGGGTTGCAAAAGAATCATTCAGAGAGCAGAGGTTGGAGACTGGTGTGCAAAACGATTGTTACAGAGAGGAGAGGTTGGAAAATGGGGTGAAGAAGGACGATTGCAGAAAGCAGAATTTGGGGACTGAGGTGCAAAAGGATTGTTACAGAGAACTGAAGTTGGAGGACTGTTGCAGCGAGCAGAGGTTGAACACTGTGGTGCAGAAATATCATTGCAGAGAGCAGAGGTTGGAGACCTTGGTGCAGACGGACTGTTACAAATAGCAGAGTTTGAACACTGGGTAGCAGAAAGATCTTACAGAGAGCTAGGTTAGAGACTGAGGTGCAGAAGCACTGTTACAGAGAGTAGAGGTTGTATTTTGAGGTGCAGAAGGACCGTTGCAGAGAGAACAGGTTGGAGAATGAGGTGCAGAAGAATTGATACAGAGAGAAGTGTTTAGAGACTGGGGTGCAGAAAGACTGTTGCAGAGAGTAGATGTTTTAGACTAGGGTGTAGAGTGACTGTTGCAGTGAGTAGAGGTAGGAGATTGGGGTGCAGAATGATTGAAGCAGAGAGCAGAGGTTGTAGACTAAGGTGCGGAAGGACAGTTACACAGAGCAGAGATTGGAGACTGGGGTGCAGAAGGACTGATACAGAAAGCAGAGTTTGGAGACTCAGGTGCAGAATGACCGTTACAGAAAGCAGAGGTTGGAGACTGCAGTACAGAAAGACTTTTACAGAGAGTAGAGTTTGGAGACTGGGGTGCAGAAGGATCATTGCAGAGAGCAGAGTTTGGAGACTGAGAAGCAGAAGGATCCATGCAGAGAGCAGAGGAGGAGACTGGGGTGCAGTAGGACTGTAACAGAGAGGAGAGGTTGGAGAATGTGATGCAGGAGGATCTTTCAGAGAACTAATGTTGGGGACTGGGGTGTAGAAAGACTGTTGCAAACAGCAGACTTTGGAGACAGGGGTGCAGAAAGATCGTTGCAGAGAGCAGAGGTCTCAGACTGAGGTTCAGAGGGACTGTAGCAGAGAGCAGATGTTGGAGACTTGGGTGCAAAAGGACTGTTGCAGAGAGCGGATGTTGAAGACTGGAATTAAGAAGGATCGTTGCACAGAGCAGCGGTTGGGGACTGGGGAGCAGAAGGACTCTTACAAAGAGCAGACTGGGGGGAAGAATGCCTGTTACAGAGAGCAGAGTTTGTCGACTGGGTTGCAGAAGGAATTTACAGAGAGCAGAGGTTGGAGACTGAGGTGAAGAAGGACTGTTACAGAGAGCAGAGGTTGGAGACTACGGTGCATAATAACTATTGCAGAGAGCAGAGGTTGCAGACTGAGGTGCAGAGGACTGATACAGAGAACAGAGTTTGCAGAATGTGGTGCAGAAAAATTGATACAGAAAGCAGAGGTTAGAGAATGTGGTGCAGACAGACCCTTACAGAGAACAGAGTTTGGACACTGAGGTGCAGAAGGACTGTTGCAGAGAGCAGAGGTTTGAGATTGGGGCGAAGTAGGACTGTTGCAGAAAACAGAGGTTGGAGTCTGAGGTGAAGAAGGACTTTTACAAAGAGTAAGTTTGGAGACTGGGATGCAGAAGAACTGATACAGAAAGCAAAAGTTAAAGACTGGGGTGCATAAGGACCGTTACAGAGAACAATGTTTGGAGACTGCTTTACAGAAGGACTGTAACTGAGAGAAGATGTTGGAGACTGTGGGGCAGAAGGACTTATTCAGAGAACAGAGGTTGGAGACTGGGGTGCAGAAAGACCATTGCAAAGAGCAGAGTTTGGAGACTGAGGTGCAGAAGGATTGTTAGAAAGCAGAGGTAGGATACTGGGGTGCAGAAAGAATGTTGCAGAGTGCAGAGATTGAAGACTGGGGTGCAGAAATACTGTTGCATAGAGCAGAGGTTGGAGACTGGGGTGCAGAAGGTCTGATACAGAGAGCAGAGGTATGAGACTGAGGTGCAGAAGGATCATTACAGAAAGCAGAGTTTGGAGACTGTGGTACAGAAGGACTGTTATAGAGAGTAGAGCTTGGAGACTGGGGTGCCGAAGGAATGCCACAAAGAGCAGAGTTTGGAAACTGGGGTGCACAAGGATCTTATAGAGACCAGATGTTGGAGACTGGAGTGTAGAAGGACTGTTACAGAGAGAAGACGTTGGAGACTGGGGTGCAGAAGGATCTTTGCAGAGAGTAGAGGTTGGAGACTTGGGTGTAGAAAGACTGTTGCAGAGAGCAGATGTTTGAGACTTGAGTGCAGAAGGACTTTTGCAGAGAGCAGAGGTTGGAGACTGATGTGTAGAAGGACTGATACAGAGAGCAGAGGTTGGAGACTGGAGTGCAGAAGGACCATTACAGAGAGTAGAGTTTGGAGACTGCGGTACAGAAGGAGTGTTTCGGAGAGCAGAGTTTGGAGACTATGGTGCAGAAAGACTATTGCAGAGAAAAGGCTTTGGAGACTTGGGTGCAGAAGAAATTCTGCAGAAAGCAGAGGTTGGAGACTGAGGTGTCGAATGACTTTTACAGACAGCAGAGGTTGGGACCTGGGGTGCAGAAGGATCTTACAGAGAGCAGAGGTTGGAAACTGGGGTGCAAAGGACTGTTGCAGAGAGCAGAGGTTGGAGACTGAGGTTCAGAGGGTCGTTGCAGAGAAAAGAGGTCTGAGACAGGGGTGCAGCAGGCCTGTTACAGAGAGCAGAGGTTGGAGACTGAGGTGCAGAAGGATAATTCCAGACAGCAGAGTTTGGAGACTGATGTGCATAAGGATTTTTGCAGAGAGCAGAGGTTTGAGACTGTGGTGCAGAATGATCATTACAGAGAGCGAAGGATGAAGAAGGGGTGCAGAAGGACAGTTACAGAGAGGACAGATGGAGACTAATGTGCAGAAGAAATGTTGCAGAGAGCAGAAGGTGGAGACTTCGGTGTTGCAGAGAGCAGAGGTTGGAGACTGGGGTGCAGAAGAACTGATACAGAAAGCAAAATTTGGAGACTGGGGTGCATAAGGTCCGTTAAAGAGAACAAAGGTTGGAGACTGCTTTACAGAAGGACTGTAACTGAGAGCACATGTTGGAGACTGTGGGGCAGAAGGACTTATGCAGAGAACAGAGGTTGGAGACTGGGGTGCAGAAAGACCATTGCAAAGAGCAGAGTATGGAGACTGAGGTGCAGAAGGATTGTTAGAAAGCAGAGGTAGGATACTGGGGTGCAGAAGGAATGTCACAGAGAGCAGAGTTTGGAGACTGGGGTGCAGAATGACTGTTGCATAGAGCAGAGGTTGGAGACTGGTGTGCAGAAGTTACAGATAGCAGAGGTTGAAGCCTGGGGTGCAGAAGGTCTGATACAGAGAGCAGAGGTTTGAGACTGAGGTCCAGAAGGACTGTTACAGAGATCAGAGTCTGGAAACTGAAGTACAGAAGGACTGTTGCAGAGAGCAGATGTTGGAGACTGACGTTCAGAAGGATAGTTGCAGAGAGCAGAAGTTGGAGACTGCGGTATAGAACGACTGTTACAGAGAGAACAGGTTGGAGACTTGGGTGCAGAAGGACTGATTCAGAGAACAGCGGTTTGAGACTGGGGTGCAGAAGGCCTGTTACAGAGTGCAGAGGTTGGAGAGTGGGGTGCAGAAGGCCTGTTAGTGAGAGCAGTTTTTGGAGACTGGGGTGCAGAAGAACTGTTACAGATAGCACAGTTTCAAGACAGGGTTGCAGAAGGATCTTACAGAGAGCATTTCAGAGACTGAGGTTCAGAAAGACTGTTACAAAGAGCAAAATTTGAAAACTGGGGTGCAGAAGGATTGTTTCAGAGAACAGAGGTTTCAGACTGAGGTGCAGAAAGACTGTAGCAGAGAGCAGATGTTGGATCCTGGGGTGCAGAAGGAATGTATCAGAGAGCAAATTTTGGAGACTGAGGTGCAGAAGGATCATTGCAGAGAGCAAAGGTTGGATACTGGGGTGCAGAAGGCCTGTTACAGAGAGCACAGTTTGGAGACTGGGGTGCAGAAGGCCTCTTACAGAGAGCAGAGTTTGAAGAATGGGTTGCAGAAGGGTCTTACAGAGAACAGAATTTGGAGACTGAGGTGCAGAAGGCCTTTTACAGAGCGTAGAGTTTGAAGACTTAGGAGCAAAAGAACTGTTGTAGACAGAAGAGGTTGGAGACTGAGGTCAGAACGATTGTTACAGAGATCAGTGGGTGAAGACTGGGGAGCAGAAGGAGTGTTACAGAAAGCAGAGTTTGAAGACTGTGTTGCATAAGGACTGTTACAGCGGGCATATTTTCGAGACTGTGGTGGAAAAAGACTGATACAGAAAGCAGAGGTTGGATACTGGGGTGCATAAGGACCCTTACAGAGAGCAGAGGTTGGAGACTGTGGTGCAGAAGAACTGATCCAGAAAGCAGATTTTTGAGACTGGGGTGCAGAAGGACCATTACAGAGAGCAGAGGTTAGAGACTGCGGTACAGAAGAACTGTTGTAGAGAACAAGGTTGGAGACTGGGGTGCATAGAGACCATTGCAGAGGGCAGACGTTGGAGACTGCGGTGCAAAAAGAATGTTACAGAGAGCAGCGTGTGGAAACTTGGGTGCAGAAGAATCTTAAAGAGAGGAATGTTTTGAGACTTGGGTGCAGAACGATTGTTGCAGAGAGCAGACGTTGGAGACTGGGGTGTAGAAGGATCGTTGCAGAGAGTAGATTATGAAGACTGAGGTGCAGAAAAACTGTTACAGAGAGCAGTGTTTGGAGACTGGGGTGCAGAAGGACTAATACTGAGAGCTGAGTTTGGTGACTGGAGTCCAGTATGATCTTACAGAGAGGAAATTTTTGAGAATGGGGTGCAGAAGGATTGTTGCAGAGAGCAGACTTTGGAGACTGGGGTGCAGAAGGATCGTTGCAGAGAGTAGATTATGGAGACTGGTGTATAGAAGGACTGTTCTAGAGAGCAGAGTTTGGAGACTGGGGTGAATAAGGACTGTTGCAGAGAGCAGTTGTTGAAGACTGAGGTGTAGAAAAACTGTTACAGAGATCAGTGTTTAGAGACTAAGGTGCAGAAGGACTGTTGCAGAGAGGAAAGGTTTGAGACTGGGTGCAGAAGGACTGTGCAGAGTGCAGTGTTTGGAGACTGGGGTGCAGAAACACTGTTACAGAGAATAGAGTTTAGAGACTGCTGTATAGAAGAACTGTTAAAGAGAGCAGAGTTTTGAGACAGGTGTGCAGAAGGATCTTACAGAGAGCAGACGTTGGAGACTAGGGTGCAATTGGACTGATGCAGAGAGCAGAGTTTGGAGAATGGGGTTCAGAAGGATTGTTGCAGAGAGAAGAGGTTGGATACTGAGGTGCAGAAGCACAGTTACAAAGAGCAGATCTTGGAGACTGGGGAGCAGATGACATGTAACACACAGCAGAGTTTGGAGACTGAGTGGCATAAGGATCTTACAGAGAGCAGAGGTTGGTGACTGATGTGCCGAAGGACTGTCAGAGAGAGCAGAGGTTGGAAACTGGGTTCCAGAAGGATCCTTTCAGAAAGCAGAGTTTTCAAAATGAGGTTTAGAAAAACTGTTGCAGAGAGCAGATGTAGGCGACTGGGGTGCAGAAGAACAGTTGCAGAGAGCAGAGCTTGGAGACTTGGGTGTAGAAGGATCGTTGCAGAGAACATAGGGTGCAGGATGGGGTGCCGAAGGGGTTTTACAGACTGCAGAATTTTGAGACTGGGGTGCAGAACGACTGTTATAGAAAGCAGAGTTTGGAGACTGGTTTATAGAAGGATCTTACAGAGAGCAGACGTTGGCGAATGAGGAGCAGAAGGACTGTTACAGAGAGTAGATGTTGAAGACTGAGGTGCAGAAATTCCTTTGCAAAGAGAAGAGGTTGGAGACTGAGGTGCAGAAGGACTGTTGCAGAGTGCAGAGGTTGAAGACTTGGGTGTAGGACTGTTGCAGAGAGCAGAGGTTGAAGTTTGGGGTTTCAAAAGCCTGTTGCAGCTAGCAGACGTTAGAGACTGAAATGCAGAAGGACAGTTACAGAGCACAGGTTGGAGATTGAGTGCAGAAGGACTGATAGAGAAAGGAGAGGTTGGAGAGTGGGGTGCAGAAGGACCGTTACAGAGAGAAGAGTTTGGAAACTGCAGTACAAAAGTACTGTTACAGAGAGCATAGGTTCGAGACTGGGGTGGAGAAGGACCGTTGTAGAGAGAAGATGTTGGAGACTGGGGTGCAGAAGGACTGTTGCAGAGAGCAGAGGTTGGAGACTGGGTGTAGAAGGACAATTTCAGAGTGCAGAGGTTGCAGAATGTGGTGGAGAAGGAGTGTTACAGAGCAGAGTTTGGAGACTGTGGTGCAGAAGGCCTGTTACAGACAGCAGAGTTTGGAGCCTGGGGTGCAAAAGAAGGGTTGTAGAGAACAGAGGTTGAAGACAGGGGTGGAGAATGATTGTTGCAGAGACCAGAGGTTGGAGACTGGGGTGCATAAGGACTGATACAGAAAGCAGAGTTCAGAGACTGGGGTGCAGAAGGCCTGTTACAGACAGCAGAGTTTGGGGACTGGGGTGCAGAAAGATTGGTAAAGAGAGCAGGGTTTGAATACTGGGTTGCAGAAAGATATTAAGGAGAGCAAAAGTTGGAGACTGAGGTGCAGAAGCACTGTTACAGAGAGAAGAAGTTGGAGACTGAGGTGCAGAAGGACCGTTGCAGAGAGCAGTCATTGGAGACCGAGGTTCAGAAGGATTGTTACGGAGAGCAGAGGTTGGAGACTGGGGTGCAGAAGGACCATTACAGAGAGAAAAAGTTGCAGACTGTAGTACAGAAGGACTGTAACAGAGAGCAGAGTTTGGAGACTGGGGTGCCGAAGGACTGTTGCAGAGAGTAGACGTTGGAGACTGAGGTGCAGAAGGACTATTACAGAGAGCAGAGGTTAGAGACCTGAGTGCAGAATGACTGATAGAGAAAGTAGAGGTTGGAGAGTGGGGTGCAGAAGAACCGTAACAGAGAGAAGGGTTTGGAAACTGCAGTACAGAAGGACTGTTACAGAGAGCAGATGATGGAGACTGGGGTGGAGAAGGACTGTTGCAGAGAGCAGATGTTGGAGACTAGGGTTCAGAAGGAGTGTTGCAAAGAGCAGAGGTTTAAGACAGGTGTGCAGAAGGACTGTTGCAGAGAGCAGAGGTTGAAAATAGAGGTGCAGAAGTACTGATACAGAAAGCAGAGGTTAAAGACTGGGGTGCAGAAGGACCCTTAAAGAGAACAGAGGTTGAAGACTGCGGCACAGAAGAACTGTTGTAGAGAAAAAGTTTGGAGACTGTGGTGCAGAGGGACCATTGCAGAGGGTAGACGTTGCAGAATGGGGTGCAGAATGAATGTTACAGAGAGCAGAGTTTGGTAATTGGGGTGTAGATAAATCTTAAAGTGAGGAAAGTTTGGAGACTGGGGTGCAGAAGGATTGTTGCAGAGAGCAGACCTTTGAGACTGGGGTGGAGAAGGACTGTGGCAGAGAGCAGACGTTGGAGACTGGGGTCCAGAAGGATCGTTGCAGAGAGCAGAGTTTGGAGACTGGGGTGAAGAAGTACTGTTGCAGAGAGTAGATATTGGAGACTGGGATTAAGAAGGACTGTTACAGAGAGCAGAGTTTGATGACTTGGGTGAAGAAGAACATTTACAGAGAGCAGAGGTTGGAGCCTGGGGTGCAAAGGACTGTTACAGAGAGCAGATGTTGGAGACTGGGGTGGAGAAAAATCGTTGAAGAGAGAAGTGGTTGGAGACTAAAGTGCAGAAGTCCTGTTACAGAGAGCAGAGTTTAAAGACTATTGTGCAGAATGAGTGGTACGGAGTGCAGAGTTTAAAGACTGTGTTGCAGAAGGGTCTTACAGAGAGCAGAGTTTGGAGACTGCGGTGTACAAGGACTGTTACAGAGAGCAGAGGTTAGATACTGGGGTGCAGGAGGGTCGTTGCAGAGAGCAGAGTTTTCCTACTGAGGTGCAGAAGTGTTGCAGAGAGCAGATGTTGCAGACTGGGCTGCAGAAGGACTGTTCCAGAGTGCAGATGTTGGTAACTAGGGTGTAGAAGGACTGTTTAGGAGAGCAGAGGTTGGAGACTGGGGTACAGAGGACTGTTGCAGAGAGCAGAGTTTGGAGACTGAGTTGTGGAAGGCCTGTAACAGAGAGCAGAGTTTGGAGACTAAGATGCAGAAGGACTGTTACAAAGAGCAGAGGTTGGATACAGTGGTGCAGAAGAATCTTACAGAGAGCAGAATTTGGAGACTGAGGTGCAGAAGCACTGTTGCAGAGATCAGAGGTTAAAGAATGGGGTGCACTAGGATTATTGCAGAGAGAAACGTTGGAGACGGGGGTGCAGAAGGATCGTAGCAGAGAGCAGATTTTGGAGACTGGGGTGCCGAGGCCTGCTACAGAGATTAGAGTTTGGAGACTGGCCTGCAGAAGGCCTGTTACAGAGAGGAGGGGTGGGAGATTGAGGTGCAGAAGTCCTGTTACATAGAGTAGAGGTTGGAGACTGGGGTGCAAAAGGATCGTGCAGAGAGCAGAGGTTTCAGACTGAGGTGCAGAAGGACTGTTGTAGAGATCAGAGGTTGGAGACTGGGGTGCAGTAGGATCATGACAGAGAGCAGAGTTTGGAGACTGGCATGCAAAATTCCTGTTACAGAGAGGAGAGGTTGGAAACGGGGGTGCAGAAGGACTGTTATAGAGAGCAGTGTTTGGATACTGGGTTGCTGAATGATCTTACAAAGAGCAGAGGTTGGAGACTGAGGTGTAGAAGGACTGTTACAAAGAGGACCGTTTGGAGACTAAGGTGCAGAAGGACTGTTACAGGAAGCAGAGTTTGGAAATTGGGGTGCAAAGGACAGTTACAGAGAGCAGATTTTGAAGACTGCGTTATAGGATTGTTACCGAGAGCAGAGGTTTAAGACTGGGGTTCAGAAGGACTCTTACATTGAACAGAGGATGGAGACTGAGGTGCAGAAGGATAGATACAGAGAACAGAGTTGGGACTGGGGTTCAGACAGACTGTTACAGAATGCAGAAGTTGGAGACTGGAATTTAGAAGGACCGTTACAAAGAGCAGAGGTTTGAGTCTGTGGTACAGAAGGACTGTTATAGAGAGAAGATTTTGGAGTCTTGGAAGAAGAGGACTGTTGCTGAGGACAGAGGTTGTAGACTGTGGTGGAGAAGGAATATTACAGAAAGCAGAGTTTTGAAACTGGAGTGCAGAAGGATCTTACAGAGAGCAGAGGTTGGAGACTGTGGTGCAGATGGACTGTTACAGAGTGCAGACGTTGTAGACTGGGGTCCAGAAGAATCCTTGCAGAGAGCTGAGTTACGAGAATGGGGTTCAGAAGGACTGTTGCAGAGAGCAGATGTTGGAGAGGGGGTGCAGAAAGACTGTTGCTGAGAGCAGATTTTAGAAACTGGGGTGCAGAAGGACTGTTACACAGAGCAGAGGAAGGATAGTGAGGTGCAGTAGGACTGCTACAGAGAGCAGAAGTTAGATACGTGGGGCAGAAGTACCCTTACAGAGAGCAGTGGTTGGAGACTGGGATTCAGATGGATTTAACAGAGAGCAGAGTTTAGAGACTGAGGTTCTAAAGGACTTTTACAGAGTACAGAGTTAAAAGACTGGGTTGCAGAAGTATCTTACAGAGATCAGAGTTGGGAGACTGATGTGCAGAAGGACAGTTACAGAGAGCAGAGGTAGGAGACTGGGGTGCAGAAGGGTTTTTGCAGAGAGCAGAGTTTTCAGACTGAGGTGCAGAAGAACTGCTGCAGGGAGCATATGTTGGAGACTGGGGTGCAGAAGGACTGTTGCAGAAAGCAGATGTTGGTAACTAGGGTGCAGAAGGACTGTTGTAGAAAGAAGAGTTTGGAGACTGGATTGCAGAAGTACTTTTGCGGAGAGCAGAGGTTGGAGACTGAGGTGCGAAAGTCCTGTTACAGAGAGCAGAGGTTGGAGACTGGGGTGAAGAAGGATCTTACAGAGAGCAGAATTTGGAGACTGAGGTTCAGAAAAACTGTTTCAGAGATCAGAGGTAGGAAACTGGGGTGCAATAGGATCATTGAAGAGAGCATAGTTTGGAGACTGTGGTGCAGAAGGCCTGTTACAGAGAGAGGTTGGAGACTTGGCTTGCAGAAGGAATGTTACAGAGATCAGAGTTTGGAGACTCGGGTGCAGAAGAACCATTACAGAGAGAAGAGGTTGGAGACTGAGGGACAGAAGGACTGTTACAGAGAGCAGAGGTTGGATACTGCGGTGTAAAAGGATTTTGCAGATACAGAGGTTTGAGACTTTGGTGCAGAATGACTGATACAGAAAGGAGAGGTTGAAGACTGGGGAGCAGAATAACGCTTACAGAGTGCATATTTTGGAGACTGCAGTACAGGAGGACAGTTACAGAGAGCAGAGTTTGGAGACTGGTGTGGAGAAGGACTGTTTCAGAGTGCAGACCTTGGATACTGGGGTGCAGACGAACTGTTGCAGAGAGCAGAGGTTGGGGACTGGGGTGCAGTAGAACTGTCGCAGTGAGCAGAGGATGGAGACTGAGGTGCAGAAGGAATGTTGCAGGGAGCAGAGGTTGGAAACTGTGGTGCAGAAGGAATGATACAGAAAGGAGAGGTTGAAGACTGGGGTGCAGAAAGATCTTTACAGAGAGCAGAGGTTGGGGACCGAGGTACAGAAGGACTGTTACGGAGAGCAGACGTTGGAGACTGGGGAGCAGAAGGACTGTTACAGAGAGCAAACATTGGAGTCTGGGGAGGATAAGAAAAGTTACAGAGAGCAGATTTGGAAACTTGGGTGCAGAAGAATCTAACAGAGATCAAAGGTTGGAGGCTGTGGTTCAGAAGCACTGTTACAGAGAGTAGATTTTGGAGACTGAGGTGCAGTAGGCCTGTTACAAAAAGCAGAGTTTGGAGACTGGGGTACACAAGGATCGTTGCAGAGAACAGAGTTTTCAGAAATAGGTTCAGAAAGACTGTTGCTGAGAGCAGATGTTGGAGACTGGTGTACAGAAGGACTTTTGCAGAGAGCAGAGGTTGGAGACTGGGGTGCAAAAGGATCATTACAGACAGCAGAGGTTGGAGACTGGGGTGAAGAAGGACTGTTACAGAGATCAGAGTTTGGAGACTGGGGTGCAGAAGAAAATTACAGAGAGAAGAGGTTGGAGACTGAGGGACAGAAGGACTGTTACAGAGAGCAGAGGTTGGTGACTGGGGAGCTTAAGGAATATTACAGAGAGCAGAGTTTGGAAACTGGGTGCAGAAGGATCTCACAGAAAGCAGAGGTTGGAGACTGAGGTGCCGAAAGACTGTTACATAAAGCAGAGTTTGAAGCCTGGGGTGCAAAATTATTGTTGCAGAGAGCAGAGTTGTCAGACAGAGGTGCAGAAAGACTTTTGCAGGGAGCAGATGTTTGAGACTGGGGTGCAGAAGGACTATTGCAGAGAGCAGAGGTTGGAAACTGGGGTGCAAAAGGATTGTTGTAGAGAGCACAGTTTTCAGACTCGGGTGCAGAGGGATTGTTGCAGAGAGCAGAGGTTGAAGACTGTGGAGCAAATGGACCATTGCAGAGATCAGAGTTTGTTAAGTGAGGTGAAGAAGGATTGTTAAAGAGAACAGAAGTTGGAGACTGGGGTGCAGAAGGACTGTTGCAGAAAGCAGAGTTTGGAGACTGGGTTTTAGAAGGACTCTTGCAAAAAGCAGAGGTTGGAGACTGAGGTGCAGAAGGACTGTTACATACAGCAGAGTTTGAAGACAGGGTTGCAGAAAAATATTACAGAGAGCAGAGTTTCAAGACTGAGGTGCAACAGGAGTGTTACAGAGAGCAGAGTTTAGAGACTGGGGTGTAGAAGGATCATTGCAGAGAACAGCGTTTTCAGACTGAGGTGCAGAAGGACTGTTGCAGAGAGCAGAGGTTGAAGACAGGGGTGCAGAAGTACTGTTTCATAGAGCAGATATTGGATACTGGGGTGCACAGGGATCGTTGCAGAGAGCAGAGGTTGAATACTGGGGTGCAGAAGGACTGTTGCAGATAGCATACGTTGGAGACTTGGTAACAGAAGGATCGTTGCAGAGAGTGGAGTTTGGAGACTGGGGTTTAGAAGGACTGTTGCAGAGAGCAGATTTTGGAGACTAGCGTGCAGAAGGACTATTACATAGAACAGAGGTTGGAGACTGAGGTGCAGAAGGACTGTTACAGAGATCAGAGTTTGGAGACTGGGGTGCAGAAGGACTGTTACAGAGAGCAGAGTTTGAAGAATAGGGTTCAGATTGATCTTACAGAGAGCAGAGTTCAGAGACTAGGGTGAAAAGGACTGTTGCAGAGAGCAGATGTTGGAGACTGGGGTAAAGAAGAATCGTTGCAGAGAGAAGAGGTTGGAGGCTGGAGTGCAGAAGGCCTGTTACAGAGAGCAGAGGTTGGGGACTGTTGCGCAGAAGGACTGTTACAGAGTGCAGAGTTTATAGAATGGGTTGCAGTAGGATCTTACAGAGAGCACAGTTGGGAGACTGAGGTGAAGAAGGACTGTTACAGAGAGCAGAGGTAGGAGACTGGGGTGCATAAGGGTCGTTGCAGAGAGCAGAGCGTACAGACTGAGATGCAGAAGAAGTGTTGCAGAGAGCAGATGTTGGAGACTGGGGTGCAGAAGGACTGTGGCAGAGAGCATATGTTGGTAACTGGGGTGAAGCTGGACTGTTTTAGAGAGCAGAGGTTGGAGAATATGCTGCAGTAGGACTGTAGCAGAGAGCAGACGTTAGAGACTGAGGTGTGGAAGTCCTGTTACAGAGAGCAGAGGTTGGAGACTTGCATGCAGAAGGACTTACACAGAGCAGAGTTTGGATACAGGGGTGCAGAAAGATCTTACAGAGAGCAGAATTTGGAGACTGTGGTGGAGAAAGACTTTTGGAGAGATCAGAGGTAGGAGAATGGGGTGCACTAGAATCATTGCAGAGAGCAGAGGTTGGAGACTGGCGTGCAGAAGGATCATTACAGAGAGCAGATTTTGGAGACTGGGGTGCAGAAGGCCTACCACAGAGAACAGTCTGTGGAGACTGGTGTGCAGAAGGTCTGTTACAGAGAGGAGAGGTTGGAGACTGAGGTGCAGTTGGACTGTTACAGAGAGCAATGTTTTGAAAGTGGGGTGCAGAAGGATCAGGTAGAGAGCAGAGGTATCAGACTGAGGGGCAGAAGGTCTTTTACAGAAAGTAGAGGTTGGAAATTGGGGTGCAGAAGGACCGTTACAGAGACCAGAGTTTGGAGACTGTGCTATAGAAAAACTGTTACAGAGAGCAGAGGTTGGAGTTGGGGTGCAGAAGAAATGTTACAGAGAGCACAGGTTGGAGACTGGAGTGCAGAAGGCCTGTTACAGAGAGCAGAGGTTGGGGACTGTTGTGCAGAAGGACTGTTACAGAGTGCAGAGTTTAAAGAATGGGTTGCAGTAGGATCTTACAGAGAGCACAGTTGAAAGACTGAGGTGAAGAAGGACTGTTACAGAGAGCAGAGGTAGGAGACTGGGGTGCATAAGGGTAATTGCAGAGAGCAGAGCGTACAGACTGAGATGCAGAACAAGTGTTGCAGAGAGCAGATGTTGGAGACTGGGGTGCAGAAGGACTGTGGCAGAGAGCAGATGTTGGTAACTGAGGTGAAGATGGACTGTTGTAGAGAGCAGAGGTTGGAGAATATGCTGCAGAAAGACTGTTGCAGAGAGCAGACGTTAGAGACTGAGGTGTGGAAGTCCTGTTACAGAGAGCAGATGTTGGAGACTTGCATGCAGAAGGACTGTTACAGAGAGCAGAGGTTGCATACAGGGGTGCAGAAAGATCTTACAGAGAGCAGAATTTGGAGACTGTGGTGTAGAAAGACTTTTGCAGAGATCAGAGGTTGGAGACTGGGGTGCACTAGAATCATTGCAGAGAGCAGAGGTTGGAGACTGGCGTGCAGAAGGATCATTACAGAGAGCAGATTTTGGAGACTGGGGTGCAGAAGGCCTACCACAGAGAACAGACTTTGGAGACTGGCGTGCAGAATGTCTGTTACAGAGAGGAGAGGTTGGAGACTGAGGTGCAGTTGGACTGTTACAGAGAGCAATGTTTTGAAATTGGGGTGCAGAAGGATCGTGTAGAGAGCAGAGGAATCAGACTGAGGGGCAGAAGGTCTGTTACAGAAAGTAGAGGTTGGAAATTGGGGTGCAGAAGGACCGTTACAGAGACCAGAGTTTGGAGACTGCGCTATAGAAAAACTGTTACAGAGAGCAGAGGTTGGAGTTGGGGTGCAGAAGAAATGTTACAGAGAGCACAGGTTGGAGACTGAGGTGCAGAAGGATAGATACAGAGAGCAGAGGTTTGAGACTGAGGTGCAGAAGGACTGATACAGAAAGCAGTATTTGGAGACTGGGGTGCAGAAGGCCCGTTACGGAGAGCAGTGGTTGGAGACTGCGGTACAGAAGGACTGTTACAGATAGCAGATGTTGGAGACTGGGGAGCAGAAGGACTGCTGCAGAGGACAGAGTATGGAGACTGGGGTTCCGCAGGACACTTGCACAAAGCAGAGGATAAAGACTGGGGAGAAGAAGGAATGTTACAGAGAACAGAGTTTGGAAGCTTGAGTCCAGAAGGATCTTACAGAGACCAGAGTTTGAAGACTGTGGTACAGAAGGACTGTTGCAGAGGGCAGAGATTGGAGACTGAGGTACAGAAGTCCTGATACATAAAGTAGAGGTTGGAGACTGGGGTGCAGAAGGACTGTTGCAGAGAGCAGAGTTTGGAGACTGGGGTGCAGAAGGATTGTTGCAGAGAGCAGAGTTTGGAGACTGGAGTGCAAAAGGACTGTTGCAGAGAGCAGAGTTCGGAGACTGGGGTGCTGAAGGATTGGTACAGAGAGGAGAGTTTTGAGACTGGTTTGCAGAAGGACTGTTATAGAGAGCAGAGTTTGGAGACTGGGTTGCTGAAGTATCTTACAGAGAGCAGAGGTTGGAGACTAAGGTGCAGGTGGACTGTTACAGAGAGCAGTGGTTTGAGACTGGGTTGCAGAAGTATCGTGCAGAGAGCAGAGGTTTCAGACTGAGGTGCAGAAGGACTGTTACAGAGAGCAGAGGTTGGAGACTGAGGTGTAGAAGGACTGTTACAGAGAAAAGTGTTTGGAGACTCAGGTGCAGAAGGATTGTCACAGGAAGCAGAGTTTGGAATTTGGGGTGCATAAGGCCCGTTACAGAGAGAAGAGGTTGGAGACTGCGGTATAGGACTGTTACCAAGAGCAGAAGTTTGAGACTCGGGTGCAGAAGAACTCTTACATAGAGCACAGGTTGGATACCGAGGTGCAGAAGTATAGATACAGGGAACAGAGGTTGAAGACTGGGGATCAGACAGACTGTTACAGAAAGTATAGGTTGGAGACTGGAGTGAAGAAGGACTGTTACAGAGCAGAATTTGGAGACTGCGGTACAGAAGGACTTTTGCAGAGAGCAGATCTCTGAGTCTGGGGAGCAGAAAACTGTTGCAGAGGACAGAGGTTGGAGACTGGGGTGGAGAAGAAATGTTACAGAGATCAAAGTTTTAAAACTGGAGTGCAGAAGGATCTTAAATAGAGCAGAGGTTGGAGACTGTGGTGCAGAAGGACTGTTGCAGAGAGAAGACATTGGAGACAGGGGTCCAGAATGATCATTGCAAAGAGCAGAGTTTGGAGACTGGAGTTCAGAAAGACTGCTGCAGAGAGCAGATGTTGGAGACTGGGGTGCAGAAGGACTGTTGCAGAGAGCAAATTTTAGAGGCTGGGATGCAGAAGGACTATTACATAGAGCAGAGGTTGCAGACTGAGCTGCAGAAGGACTGTTACAGAGATCAGAATTTGGAGACTGGGGTGCAGAAGGACTGTTACAGAGAGCAGAGGTTGAAGACTGGGGTTCAGATGGATCTTACACAGAGCAGAATTTGGAGACTGTGGTTCAAAAGGACTGTTGCAGAGAGCAGATGTTGGAGACTGGGGTGGAGAAAAATCGTTGCAGAGAGAAGAGGTTGGAGACTGGGATGCAGAAGGCCTGTTACAGAGAGCAGAGGTTGGAGACTGTTGTGCCGAAGGACTGTTACAGAGTGCAAAGTTTAAAGACTGGGTTGCAGAAGGATCTTACATAGAGCACAGTTTGGAGACTGAGGTGTAGAAGGACTGTTACAGAGAGCAGAGGTAGGAGACTGGGGTGCAGAAGTGTCGTTGCAGAGAGCAAAGTTTTCAGACTGAGGTGCAGAAGAACTCTTGCAGAGAGCAGATGTTGGAGACTGGGGTGCAGAAGGACTGTTGAAGAGAGCAGATGTTGGTAAGTAGGGTGCAGAAGGACTGTTGTAGAGAGTAGAGGTTTGAGACTGGGGTGCATTAGGACTGTTGCAGAGAGCAGACTTTAGAGACTGACTTGTGGAGGGCCTGTTACAGAGTGCAGAGGTTGGAGACTCGGAAGCAGAAAGAGTGTTACAGAGAGCAGTGTTTAAAAACTGGAGTGCAGAAGGATCATTTTAGACCACAGAATTTTTAGACTGAGGTGCAGAAGGACTGTTGCAGGGAGCAGTGTTGGAGACTTAGGTGCAGAAGGACTGTTGCAAAGAGAAGACGTTGGAGACTGGGGTGAAGAAGGATCGTTGTAGAGAGCAGAGTTTTGAGACTGGGGTTCAGAAGGACTGGTACAGAGAACAGAGGTTGGAGACTGGGGTGCAGAATGCTTGTTACAGAGAGAAAGGTTTCGAGAAAGAGTGCAGAAAGACTGGTTGCCGAAAGATCTTACACAGAGCAGAGGTTGCAGACTGAGGTGCAGAACGACTGTTACAGAGAGTAGAGGTTGGAGACTGAGGTGCAGAAGGATTGTTGCAGATAGCAGAGGTTGGAGACTGTGGTTTAGAAAGACTGCTGAAGGGAACAGGGTTTGGAGAATTGGGTCCAGAAGAAATTTTGCAGTGAGCAGAGTTTGGAGACTGAGATGCAGAAGGAATGTTACAGAGATCACAGGTTGGAGACTGGGGTGCAGAAGGACTGATACAGAAAGAAGAGGTTGGAGACTGTGGTGAAGAAGGAAAATTACAGAGAGCAGAATTTAAAGACTGCAGTACAGAAGGCTTGTTACAGAGAGCAGAGGTTGGAGACTGGGGTTGAGAAGGACTATTTCAGAGTGTATATATTGGAGACTGGGGTTCAGAAGAACTGTTGCAGAGAGAAAAGGTTGGAGACTGGGGTGCAGAAGAACTGTCGTAGAGAGCAGAGTTTGGAGACTGAGGTGCAGAGGGAATGTTACAAAGAACAGAGGTTGGAGACTGGGGTGCAGAAGTACTGATACAGAGAGCAGAGGTTGGAGACTGTGGTGCAGAAGGACCTTTAGAGAGAGCAGAGTTTGGAGACTGCAGTACAGAAGGACTGTTACAGTGAGCCTACGTTGGAGACTAGGGTACAGAAGGACTGTTTCAGAGCAGATGTTGGAAACTGTGGTTCAGAATGACTGTGGCAGAGGACAGAGTTTAGAGAATCGGGTGTAGAAGGACTGTTGCAGAGAGCACACGTTGGAGACTGAGGTGTAGAAGGATTGTTACAGAGAGCAGAGTTTGGAAACTAGGGTGAAGAAGGATCTTACAGAGAGCACGGGTTGGAGACAGGGGTGCAGAAGTACTGTTGCAGAGAGCAGAGGTTGGAGACTGAGGTGCAGAAGGACTGTTATAGAGAAGAGGTTCGAGATGGGGAGAAGAAGGACTGTTACTGAGAACAGAGGTTGGAGACTCATGTGCAGCAGTACCGTTGCAGAAAGCAGAGGTTGGAGACTGGGGTAGAGATGAAATGTTACTGGGAGCAGAGTTTTGAAACTGTGGTGAAGAAGGATATTACATAGAGCAGAGGTTGGAGACATGGGTGCAGAAGGACTGTTGCATAGAGCAGATGTTGGAGACTGGGGTGCAGAAGGATCGTTGCAGAGATCAGAGGTTGGAGACTAGGGTGCAGAAGGTTTGTTGCAGAGAGCAGAAGTTGCAGACTGGGGTGAAGAAGGATCGTTGCAGACAGCAGATGTTAGAGACTGGGGAGCAGAAGGACTGTTACAGAGAGTAGAGTTTGGATACTGAGGTGCCCATGAATCATTGCTTAGAGCAGAGATTGGAGACTGAGGTGCAAAAGGACTGTTGCAGAGAGCAGAGGTTGGTGACTGAGGTCCAAAAGGACTGTTACAGAGAGTAGAGGTTGGAGATTGGCGTGCAAAAGGCCTGTTACAGAGAGCGGAGGTCAGAGACTAGGGTGCAGAAGAACGGTTACAGAGAGCAGAGGTTTTAGACAAGGTTGCACAAGGATGTTACAGAGAGCAGAGGTTGTAGACCAAGGTGCAGCAGGACTGTTACAGAGAGCAGAGGTTGGTGACTAGGGTGCAGAAGGATCGTTGCAGGGAACAGTGTTTTCAGACTGAGGTGCAGAAGGACTTTTGCAGTGAGCACGTGTTAGAGACTGGGGTACAGAACGACTGTTGCAGAGAGCAGAGGTTGGATACTGGAGTACAGAAGTACTGTTGCAGAGAGCAAGGTTGGAGACTGAGGTGCAGAAAGACTGTTACAGAGAGCAGAGTTTGGAGACTGGGGTGCTGAAGTACTGGTAAAGCGAGCAGAGGTTGGAGACTGGGGTGCAGAAGGATTGTCAAAGAGAACAGAGGTCGGATACTGGGGTGCAGAAGGCCTGTTATGGAGAGCAGAGTTTGGAGAAGGGGTGCAGAAGTACTTTTACAGAGAGTAGAGGCTGATGTATAGAAGGACCATTGCAGAGAGCAGAGATTGGAGACTGAGGTGCAGAAGGATCGTTACAGAGAGCAGACATTGGAGACTTGGTCTCAGAAGGACTGCTGCAAAGAGCAGAGGCTGAACATGGGGTGTAGCAGGACTGTTGCAGAGAGCACAGGTTTGAGATTTGGGTGAAGAAGGACTGTTGCAGAGAGTACAGGTTGAAGACTGTGTTGCAGTAGGACTGTTACAGAGGCAGAGGTTGGAGACTTTGGTGCAGAAAGACTGTTGTGGAGAGCAGATGTTGGAGACTGGGTTGCAGAAGGACTATTGCAGAAAGCAGAGTTTGTAGACTGAGATGCAGAAGTACTGTTACAGAGAGCAGACGTTGGAGACTAGGGTAAAGAAGGACTGTTCCAGAGAGCAGATGTTGGAAACTGTGGTTCAGATTGACTGATGCAGAGAACAGAGGTTAGAGAATCGGGTGTACAAGGACTGTTGCAGAGAGCACACGTTGGAGACTGAGGTGCAGAAGGATTGTTACAGATAGCAGAGTTTGGAGAAGGGGTGCAGAAGTACTTTTACAGAGAGTAGAGGCCGATGTACACAAGGACCATTGCAGAGAGCAGAGATTGGAGACTGAGGTGCAGAAGGATTGTTACAGAGAGCAGACGTTGGAGACTTGGTCTCAGAGGGAATGTTTTAGAGAGCAGAGGATGGAAACTGGGGTGCAGAAGGATCGTTGTAGCGAGCAGAGGTTTGAGACCAGCGTCCCAAAAAAATGTTACAGAGAACCGACGTTGGAGAAGGGGTGCAGAAGGACTGTTACCGAGGGCAGAGTTTACAGATGGGTTGCAGAAGGATCTTAGAGAGAGCAGATGTTGGAGACTGAGCTGCAGAAGGACTGTTACAAAGAGTAGAGGTTAGAGACTGAGTGCAGAAGCACTGTTGTAGAGAGCAGAGTTTTGAGACTGAGGTGCAGAAGGATTGTTACAGAGAGCAGAGGTCGGAGCCTGGGGTGCAGAAGGAGTGTTGCAGATAGCAGAGTTTGGAGACTGAGGTGTAGAAGGATTTGTCAGATACAGAGGTTTGAGACTTTGGTGCAGAAGGACTGATACAGAAAACAGAGGTTGAAGACTGGGGAGCAGAAGAGCCTTTACAGAGTGCAGATTTTGGAGACTGCACTACAGAAGAACAGTTACAGAGGGCAGAGTTTAAAGACTGGTGTGGAGAAGGACTGTTTCAGAGTGCAGACCTTGGATACTGGGGTGCAGACAAACTGTTGCACAGAGCAGAGGTTGGGGACTGGGGTGCAGAAGAACTGTCGCAGAGAGCAGAGGATGGAGACTGAGGTGCAGAAGGAATGTTTCACTGAGCAGAGTTTGGAAACTGTGGTGCAGAAAAAATGATACAGGAAGGAGAGGTTGAAGACTGGGGTGCAGAAAGACCGTTACAGAGAGCAGAGGTTGGGGGCTGAGGTACAGAAGGACTGTTACAGAGAGCAGACGTTGGAGACTGGGTTGCAGAAAGACTGTTGCATAGAGCAGAGGTTAGAGACTTAGTTGCAGAAGGACTGTTACAGAGAGCAGAGGTTGGAGACTGTGGTTCAGAAAGACTGATACAGTAAGCAGTGTTTGGAGACTGGGGTGCAGAAAGACCATTACAGAGAGGAGAGGTTGGAGACTGCGTACAGAAGGACTGTTGCTGAGAGCAGAGTTTGGAGACTGGGGTGCAGAAGGACTCTTGCAGAGAACAGAGGTTGGAGACTGGGCTGCAGAAGGATCGTGGCAGAGAGGAGAGTATTCAGACTGAGGTGCAGAAGGACTAATGTAGAGAGCAGATGTTGGAGACTGGGTTGCATAATGACTGTTGTAGAGAGCAGATGTTGGAGACTTCTGTGCAGATGGACTGTTCCAGAGAGTAGATATTGGAGACTAGGTGCAGAAATCCTGTTAAAGTGAGCAGAGTTTGGAGAAGGGGTGCAGAAGGACTGTTACAGAGAGCAGAGATTTGAGATTGGTTTGCAAAAGGATCTTACAGAGAGTAGAGTTTGGAGACCGAGATGCAGAAGGACTGTTACAGAGTGTTGAGTTTGAAGACTGAGGTGCAGAAGGACAATTGAAGATAGCATAGGTTGAAGTCTGAGGTGCAGAAGAACTGTAAAAGAGAGCAGTGACTGGAGACTGAGGTGCAGAAGGACTGATACAGAAAGCAGAGTTTTAAGACTGGAGTGGTGAAGGACCATTATAGAGAGCAGAGTTTGGAGACTCGGTGCAAAAGAACTGTTACAGAGAGAAGAGTTTGGAGACTGGGGTGAAGAAAGACTGTTGCAGGGAACAGAGGTTGGCGACTGAGTTGCCGAAGGACTTTTGAAGATAGCAGAGGTTAAAGACTAGGGTGCAGAAGAATCTTACAAAGATCAGAGGCTGGAGACTGGGGTGCAGAAGGATTGTTGCAGAGAGCAGGGGCTGGAGACTTCGTTGCAGAAGGACTGTTGCAAAGAGAAGAGGATAGAGACTGAGGTGCAGAAGTACTGTTAAAGAGAGCAGAGGTTTGAGACTGTGGTGGAGGACTGATACAGAAAGCAGAGGATGGAGACTGGGGTGCAGAAGGATCTTTACAAAGAGCAAAAATTGGAGACTTGGGTACAAAAGTACTTTTACAGAGAGCAGAGATTTTATACTGGGGAGCAGAAGGACTGTTGCAAAACAGAGGTTTAAGACAGGGTTGCAGAAGGACCATTGCAGAGAGCAGAGGTTGGAGACTGAGGTGCAGAAGGATTGTAACAGAGAGTAGAGTTTGGAGACTGGGGTACAGAAGCGTATTACAGAGAGCAGAGGTTGGAGATTGTGATGAAGAAGGACTGCTTCAGAGAGCAGAATTTGGAGACTGGGGTGCAGAAGGATTGTTAAAGAGAGCAGAGGTTGGAAACTAGAGTGCAGAAGTACTTTTGCATAGATCAGATGTTGGAGATTTGGGTGCAGAAGGAACCGTTGCAGAGAGCAGAGGTTAAAGACTGAGGTGCAGAAGGACTGTTATAGAGAGCAGAGGATTGAGACAGGCTTGCAGAAGGAATGATATAGAAAGCAGAGGTTTAAGACTGGGGTACAGGAGGACTATTACAGAAATCAGAGGTTGAAGTCTCCAGTACAGAATGACTGTTACAGAGAGCAGAGGTTGGAGACTGGGGTGTAGAAGAAATGTTGCAGAGAGTAGATGATGGAGACTGGGTTCCAGAAGGACTGTAGGAGAGAGCAGACTTTGGAGACTAGGTGCAGAAGGACAGTTACACAGAGCAGAGTTTGTAGACTGGGGTGGAGAAGGACTGATACAGAAAGCAGATTTTGAAGATTCGGGTGCAGAAGTACCCTTACAGAGAGGAGAGTTTGGAGACTTGGGTGGAGAATGACTGTTGCAGATAGCAGATGTTGGAGACTGGGGTGCAGAACAACTTTTGCAGAGAGCAGAGGATTGAATCTGGGGTGCAGAAAAACTGTTACAGAGAGCAGAGGTTGCAGACTGAGTTGCAGAAGGACTCTTACAGAGGGCATAGTTTGGAGACTGTGCTGCAAAACGACTGATACAGAAAGCAGAGGTTGGATACTGGGGTGCATAAGGACCCTTACAGAGAACAGATTTTGGAGACTGCGGTACAGAAGGACTGGTACAGTGAGCAAAGGTTGGAGACTGGGGCACAGAAGAACTTACGTACAGAACAGAGGTTGGAGACTGGGGTCCAGAACGATCGTTGGGTCGAGAAGAGTATGGAGACTGGGGTATAGAAGGACTCTTGCAGAGAGCAGAGTTTGAAGACTTGGGTGTAGAAGGACTTTTGCAGAGAGAAGAAGTTGGAGACTGGGGTGTCTAAGGACTGTTTCAAAGAGCAGATGTTGGAGACTTGGGTGCAGAAGGACTGTTGCATAGAGCAGAGATTGAAGACTGAGGTACAAAAGAGCTGTTACAGAGAGTGGAGGTTGGAGACTGGGGTGAAGATGGACTATTGCAGAGAGCAGAGTTTTCAGACTGAGGTACAGAAGAAATTTTGCAGAGAGCAGATGTTGGAAGCTGGGGTTCACAAGGACTGTTGCATCGAGCAGAGTTTTGAGACTGGGGTGCCAAAGGATCTTTGCAGAGAGCAGAGGTTGGAGACTGAGGTGCAGAAGGATCGTTGCATCGAGCAGTGTTTTGAGACTGGCATGCAGAAGGATCATTACAGAGAGCAGAGTTTGGAGCCTGGGGTGCAGAAGGAATGTTGCAGAGACAGAGGTTGGAGTCTTGGGTGCAGAAGGACTGTTGAAGAAAGCAGAGGTTGGAGACTGAGTTGCAGAAGGACTGATAGAGAAAGCAGATGTTGGAGACTGGCGTGCAGAAGGACCGTTTCAGAGAGCAGAGGTTAAAGACTGGGGTGCAGAAGGACTGTTACAGAGAGCAGACGTTAGAGACTGGGTTTCAGAAGGATCTTACAGAGAAAAGCGTGTGGAGACTGTGGTGCAGAAGGACTTTTACAGAGAGCGGAGGTTCGAGACTGAGGTGCAGAAGGATCGTTACAAAGAGCAGAGGATAGAGACTGGGGTGCAGACAGACTTTTAAAGAGAGCACAGGTTTGACACTGGGAAAAAGAAGAAATGTTGCAGAGAGAAGATGTTGGAGACTAGGGTGCAGAAGGACTGCTGCTGAAAGCAGAGTTCGGAGACTAGGGGCAGAAGGACTGTTACAGAGAGCAGAGGTTGGAGACTCGGGTGCAGAAAAATCGTTGCAGACAACAGAGTTTTCAGACTGAGGTACAGAAGAACTGTTGCAGAGAGCAGATGTTGTAGACTGGGTTGCACATGGACTGTTGCAGCGAGCAGAGGTTGGAGACTGGGGTGCAGAAGGATCGTTGCAGATAGCAGACGTTAGAGACTGGGGTGCAGATGGACTGATACAGAGAGCAGAGGTTGGAGACTGGAGTGCAAAAGGCCTGTGACAGAGAGCAGAATTTTGAGACTGGGGTTATGAAGGACTGTTACAGAGAGCAGAGTTCTGAGACTGGGTTGCAGAAGGATCTTACAGAGAACAGAGAATGGAAACTTAGGTTCAGAAGCCCTGTTACAGAGAGTAGAGGTTGGAGACTGAGGTGCAGAAGGACCCTTGCAGAGAGTAGAGGTTGGAGAGTGAGGTGCAGAAGGACTGTTGCAGAGAGCAGAGTTAGGAAACTGAGGTGCATAAGTATTGTTACAGAGAGCAGAGGTTGGAGACTGGGGTGCAAAAGGACCGTTGCAGAGAGCAGAGTTAGGAAACTGAGGTGCAGAAGTATTGTTACAGAGAGCAGAGGTTGGAGACTGGGGTGCAGAAGGACTGTTGCAGAGAGCAGAGGTTTTAGACTGGGATGTACAAGGACTGTTGTAGAGAGTAGAGGTTGGATATTGGGGTCCAGAGGACTGTACCAGAAAGCAGAGGTTGGAGACTAAGGTGCAGAAAGACAGTTACTCAAAGCAGAGTTTGGAGACTGGGATGCAGAAGGACTGACACAGAAAGCAGAGGTTGGAGACTCGGGTGCAGAAGTACTCTTACAGAGAGCAGAGGTTGGAGAATGCAGTCCAGAAAGATTGTTACAGAGAGCAAAGTTTGGAGACTGGGGTGGAGAATGACTGTTGCAGAGAGCAGAGGATGGAGACTGGGGTGCAGAAGGAGTGTTGCACAGAGCAGAGTTTGCAGACTGAGTTGCAGAAAGACTCTTATAGAGGGCAGAGTTTGGAGACTGTGGTTCAAAACAACTGATACAGAAAGGAGAGGTTGGATCCTGGGGTGCATAAGGGCCCGTACAGAGAACAGAGGTTGGAGACTGTGGTACAGAAGGACTTTTATAGAGAGCAGAGTTTGGAGTCTGGGGTTCATCAGAACTGATTTTGAGAACAGAGTTTGGAGACTGGGGTGCAGAAGGATCGTTGGGGCCATCAGAGTGTGGAGACTGGGGTGTAGAAAGACTGTTGCAGAGAGCAGTGATTGGAGACTAAGTTACAGAAGGACTGTTACAGAGAGCAGAGGTTGGAGACTGGGGTGCAGATGGATTATTGCAGAGAGCAGAGTTTTCAGACTGAGGTACAGTAGAACTGTTGCAGACTGGGGTTAACAAAAACTGTTGCAGCTAGCAGATTTTTCAGACTAGGGTGCAGAAGGATCATTGCAGAGAGCAGAGGTTCGAGACTGAGGTAGATAAGGATCGTTGCAGAAAGCAGAGGTTCGAGACTGGGGTGTAGAAGGAATGTTGCAAAGAGCAGAAGTTGGAGATTTGTTTGCAGAAGGACTGTTGCAGAAAGCAGAGTTTGGAGACTGAGGTGCAGAAGGAATTTTGCAGAGAGCAGAGGTTAAAGACTGGGGTTCAGAAGGACTGTTATAGAGAGGAGACGTTAGAGACTGGGGGTTAAGAAGTATCTTACAGAGAAAAGAGTTTGGAGACTGAGGTGCAGAAGGACTGTTACAGAGAGCGAAGTTTCGAGACTGGGGTGCAGAAGGATCGTTACAGAATGCAGAGGTTGGAGACTGCGGTGCTGACGGAGTTATTCAGAGAGCAATGGTTTGATACTGGGGTGCAGAAAGAATGTTGCAGAGAGCAGAGGTTGGACACTGAGGTGCAGAAGGACTGTTGCTTAAAGCAGACGTTGGCGATTGACGTGCTGTAGTACAATTACAGAGAACAGAGTTTGGATACTGGGGTGCAGGATTATTGCAGAGAGCAGAGTTTTCAGACTGAGGTACAGAAGAAATTTTGCAGAGAGCAGATGTTGTAGACTTGGTTGCACAAGGACTGTTGCAGCAAACAGAGTTTGGAGACTGGGGTGCAGAAGGATCATTGCAGAGAGCAGAGGTTGGAGACTGGCGTGCAGATGGACTGATAAAGAGACCAGAGGTTGGAGACTGGGGTGCAGAAGACCTGTTAAAGAGAGCAGAGTTTGGAGGGTGGGGTGATTAAGGACTGTTACAGAGAGAAGTGTTTGGAGACTGGGTTGCAGAAGGATATTAAGGAGAGCAGAGATTAGAGACTGAGGTGAAGAAGCACTGTTACAGAGAGAAGAGGTTGGAGACTGAGGTGCAGAAGGACCCTTGCAGAGAGCAGAGGTTGGAGACTGAGGTGCAGAAGGACTGTTGCAGATAGCAGAGGTTTTAGACTGCGATGTAGAATGACTGTTGCAGAGAGCAGAGGTTGGAAACTGAGGTGCAGAAGGACTGTTATAGAGAGCAGAGGTTGGAGACTGGGGTTCAGAAGGACTGATACAGAAAGCAGATATTGGAGTCTGGGGTACAGAAAGACCGTTAAAGAGAGCAGAGTTTGGAGACGGGGGTGCAGAAGAACTGTAAAAGAGAGCAGATTTTGGTAACTAAGGTTCCGAAGGACTGTTGCAGAGAGCAGAGGTTGGAGACAGCGGTGCAGAAGGATCTGACAGAGAGCAGAATTTGTAGACTGAGGTGCAGAAGGACTGTTCTGGAGATCAGAGGTAGGATCATTGCAAAGACCAGAGTTTAAATACTAGAATGCAGAAGGATCGTTGCAGAGAGTAGAGTTTGGAGACTTGGGTGCAAAATGCCTGCTACAAAGAGAAGATTTGTAGACTGGCGTACAGAAGGCCTGTTACAGAGAGGAGAGGTTGGAAACAGGTTTTAGAAACAGGGGTGCAGAAAGATCTTACAGAGAGAAGAGGTTGGAGACAGACAGGGTTTGGAAACAGGGGTTCAAAAGGATCTTACAGAGAGCAGAGTTTGGAGACTGAGGTGCAGAAGAACTGTTGTAGAGATCAGAGGTCAGAGACTGGGGTGCAGAAGCATCTTACAGAGAGCAGACGATGGAGACTGGGGTGCAGAAAGATCGTTGCAGAGAGCAGCGGTTGGAGACTTGGGTGCAGAAGGATCGTGCAAAGACCAGAGGTGTCAGACTGAGGTGCAGAAGGACTGTTACAGAGAGTACAGGTTGGAGACTTAGGTGTAGAAGGACTGTTACTAAGAGCAGAGTTTGGAGACTGAGGTGCAGAAGCACTGTTACAGAAAGCAGAGTGTGTAAATTGGGGTGCAGAAGGACAGTTACAGAGACCAGAGTTTGGAGACTGTGGTATAGAAAAACTATTACAGAGAGCAGAGGTTGGAGACTCGGGTGCAGAAGGAATGTTTAAGAGAGCACAGGTTGGAGACTGAGGTGCAGAAGAATAGATACAGAGAGAAGAGGTTTTAGACTGGGGTTCAGAAGGACTGATACAGAAAATAGAGTTTAAAGACTGGGGTGCAGAAGGACAAGTTATGGAGAGCAGAGGTTGGAGACTGTGGTACAGAAGGACTGTTACAGAGAGCAGAGGTTGGATACAGGGGTGCAGAAGCATCTTACAGAGAGCAGAATTTGGGGACTGAGGTGCAGATGGACTGTTGTAGAGAGCAGATTTTGGAGACTGGGGTGCAGAAGGCCTGCTACAGAGAGCAGAGTTTGGACACAGGTATGCAGAAGGCTTGTTACAGAGAGGAGAGGTTTGAGACTGGGGTGCAGACGGACTGTTATAGAGAGCAGATCTCTGATACTCGGGAGCAGAAGGACTGTTGCAGAGGACAGAGGTTGAAGACTGGGTTATAGAGAGCAGAATTTGGAGACTGGGTTGCTGGAGGATCTTACAGAGAGAAGAGGTTGGACACTGAGGTTCAGGTGGACTGTTACAGAGAGCAGTGGTTGGAGACTGAGGTGCAGAAGGACCGTGCAGAGAGGAAAGGTGTCAGACTGAGGTGCAGAAGTCTTGTTACATAGAGCAGAGGTTGAAGACTGAGGTGCAGAAGGATTGTTACAGAGAGAAGAGTTTGGAGACAGGGGTGCAAAAGGACTGTTGCAGAGAGCAGAGGTTGGAGACTGGGGTGCAGACAGACCGTTACAGAGAGCAGAGTTTGAAGACTGAAGTATAGAAGGACTGTTGCAGAGATCAGAGTTTGGAGACTGGGGTGCAGAAGGACTTTTTAAGGGAGCAGATATTGGAGACTGAGGTGCAGAATTCCTGTTACATAGAGCAGAGGTTTGAGAGTGGGGTGCAGAAGGATTGTTACAAAAAGTAGAGCTTGGAGACAGTGGTGCAGAAGGATCTGACAGAGAGCAGATGTTGGAGACTGAGGTGCAGGGGGACTGTTACCGAGAGCAGAGATTGGAGACTGGGGTGCAGAAGGATCTTTGCAGAGAGCAGAGTTTGGAGACTGGCGTGTAGAAGTCCTGGTACAGAGAGGAGATGTTGGTGACTGGGGTGCAGAAGGACTGTTATAAAGTGCAGTGTTTGGAGACTGGGTTGTTGAAGGATCTTACATTGAGCAGAGATTGCAGACTGACGTGTAGCTTGACTTTTACAGAGAGCAGTGGTTGAAGACTGGGTGCAAAAGGATCATGCATAGAGCAGAGGTTTCAGACTGAGGTGCAGAAGGACTGTTACAGAGAACAGGGGTTGGAGACTGAGGTGTAGAAGGAGTGTTTCAGAGAGCAGAGCTTGGAGACTCAGGTGCAGAAGGACTGTAACAGGAAGCAGAGTTTGGAAATTGGGTTGCAGAAGGACTTATACAGAGAGCACAGGTTGGAGACTGCGATATAGGATTATTATCGAGAGCAGATGTTGGAGACTGGGGTGCAGAAGGACTCTTACATAGAGCACAGGTTGGAGTCTGAGGTGCAGAAGGATAGATACAGAGAACAGAGTTTCGAGACTGGGGTTCAGACATACTGATACAGAAAGCAGAGGTTGGAGACTGGGGTGTAGAAGGACCATTACAGAGAGCAGAGTTTGGAGACTCAGGTGCAGATGGACTGTTACAAGAGCAGATGTCGGAGACTGCGGTACAGAAGGACTGTTACAGAGAGCAGATCTCTGAGACTCGGGAGCAGAAGGACTGTTGCAGAGGACAGAGGTTGAAGACTGGGTTGACGAAGGAATGTTACAGAGAGCAGAGTTTGGAAACTAGAGAAAAAAAAGATCTTACAGAGAGCAGAGCTTTAGGACTGTGGTGCAGAAGGATTGTTGCAGAGAGCAGACATTGGAGACCGGGTTCTGGAAAGATCGTTGCAGAGAGCAGAATTTGTGGACTGTGGTGAAAAGAGGACTGTTACAGAGAGCAGAGTTTGGGGACTGGGGTGCGGAAGTATTGTTGCAGAGAGCAGATGTTGGAGACTGGGGTGGAGAAGAATCGTCGCAGAGAGAAGAGGTTGGAGACTGTTGTGCAGAAGGACTGTTACAGAGTGCAGAGTTTAAATACTTCCTTGCAAAAGGATCTTACAAAGAGCAGATTTGGGAGACTGAGGTGCAGAAGGACTGTTAGGAGAGCAGAGGTAGGAGACTGGGGTGCAGAAGGACTGTTACAGAGAGCAAAAATTGGATGCAGGTTTGTAGAAGCATCTTACAGAGTGGCGAATTAGGAGACTGAGGTACAGAAGGAAGTGTTGTAGAGATCAATGGTTGGAGAGTGGGTTGAAGTTGGATCATTGCAGAGAGCTGATGTTGGAGACTGGGGAGCAGAAGGATCGTTTCAGATAGCAGATTTTGCAGACTGAGGTTTAAAAGGCCAGCTAAAGACAGAAGAGTTTGGAGACTGACGTGCAGAAGGCCTGGTACAGGAGAGGTTGGAGACTGAGGTGCAGGTGGACTGTTACAGAGAGCAGTGGTTGGAGACTGGGGTGCAGAAGGACTGTTACAGAGAGCAGAGTTTGGAGACTGAGGTGCAGAAGGATTGTTAAAGAAAACAGAGGTTGGAAATTGGGGTGCAGAAGGAATGTTACAGAGAGCACAGGTTGGAGACTGAGGTGAAGAAGGATAGATACAGAGAGCTGAGGTTTGAGACTGAGGTCCAGAAGGACTGATACAGAAAGCAGAGTTTGGAGACTGGGGTGCTGAAGGACCGTTACTGAGAGTAGAGTTTGGAGACTGGGGAGCAGAAGGACTGTTGCGGAGGACAGAGTTTGGAGACTGGGGTGCCTCAGGACACTTGCAGAAAGCAAAAGTTGAAGACTGGGGTGGAGAAGGAATGTTACAGAGAGCAGAGTTTGGAAACTGGAGTGCAGAAGGATCTTACAGAGAGCAGAGTTTGGAGACTGTGGTTAAGAAAGACTCTTACAGAGAGCAGGTTTTGGAAATTGTGGTGAAGATGGACTGATACAGTAAGCAGAGTTTAGAGACTGGGGTGCAGAAGGACTGTTACAGAGAGCAGAGTTTTGAGAATGGGGTGCAGAAGAATCCTTGCCGAGAACAGAGATTTCAGACTGAGGTGCATGAGGACTGTTGCAGAGAGCAGAGTTTTGAGACTAAGGTGCAGAAAGACTGTTGCAGAGAGCAGAGATTGGAGACTGGGGTGCAGAAGTACCGTTACAAAGAGCAGATTTTTGAGAGTGCACTACAAGAGGACTGTTACAGAGAGAAGAGTTTGGAGACTGGGTTGGAGAAGGACTGTTGCAGAGAGCTGAGGAAGGAGACTGGGGTACAGAAGGATCGTTGGGGAGAGCAGAGTATTGAGACTGGTGTGCAGAAGGACTGTTACAGAGAACAGAGTTTGGAGAATGGGTGCAGAAGGACTGTTTCACGAAGCAGAGGTTTGAGACTTTGGTGCAGAAGGACTGTTGTAGACAGCAGAGTTTGGAGAATGAGGTGCAGAAGGACTGTTACAGAGAGCAGAGGTTGGAGACTGGGGTGCTGATGGACTGATAAAGAAAGTAAAGTATAGAAGCTGGGGTGCAGAAGGACCGTTACAGAGAGCAGATTTTAACGACTAAACTACAGGAGGACTGTTACAGAGAGCAGAGGTTGGAGACTGGGGTGCAGAAGGACTGTTTCAGAGTTAAGAGTTTGGAGATTGGGGTGCACAAGGATCGTTTAAGAGAGCAGAGTTTTTAGACTGAGGTGCAGAACGACTGTTGAAGAGAGCTGATGTTGGAGACTGGGGTGCAGAAGGACTTTTTCAGAGAGCAGATGTTGGAGACTTCGGTGCAGAAGGATTGTTACAGAGAGCAGAGGTTGGATACTGGGGTTCAGAAGGACCATTTTAGAGATCAGAGTTTGGGAACTGAGGTGAAGAAGTCTCCTTGCAGAGAGTACAGTTTTCAGACTAAGGTGCAAAAGGACTGTTGCAGAGAGCAGATTTTGGAGACTGGGTGAAGAAGGTTCGTTGCAGAGAAAAGCGGTTGGAGACTAAGGTGCAGAAAGACTGTTGCAGATAGCAGAGGTTGGAGCTGGGGTGTAGAAGGACTGTTGCAGGAACACGAATTTGAGACAGCGGTTCTGAAAGACTGTTGCAGAGAGAAGAGTTTGGAGACTGAGAAGCAGAAGGACTGTTACAGAGAGTAGAGGTTGGAGACTGAGGTACAGAAGGATTGTTACATAGAGCAGAGGTTGGAGACTGGGGTGCAGAAGGAATGTTGCAGATAGCAGAGGTTGAAGACTGGGGTGTAGTAGGACTTTAGCAGGCAGCAGAGATTGGAGACTGGAGTGCAGAAGGACTTTTGCGGAGACCAGAGTTTGGAGAGTGAGGTACAGAAGGACTTTTACAGAGAGCAGAGGTTGGAGACTGGGGTGCAAAAGGATCATTGCAGAGAGCAGAGGTTGAGGACTGGGGTGCAGAAGGACTGTTGCAGACAGCAGTGGTTTGAGACTGGGGTGCAGAAGGACTGTTACAGAGAGTAGAGTTTTGAGACTGAGGTACAGAAGGTTCGATGCAGAGAGCTGAGTTTGGAGACTGAGGTGCAAAAGGACTGTTGCAGAGAGCAGAGGTTGGAGACTGAGGTGCAAAAGGACTGTTACAGAGAGTAGAGGTGGGAGATTTGGGTGCAAAAGGCCTGTTACAGAGAGCAGAGGTTGGAGACTGGGGTGCAGAAGGTTCATTGTAGAGAGCAAAATTTTGAGACTGCGGTGCAGAAGGATTGTTTTAAAGAACAGAGGTCGGAGACTGGGGTGCAGAAGGATCGTTGAAGAGAACAGATGTTGGAACTGGGTTGCAGAGGGACTGTTGCAGAGAGCAGAGGCTGGACACTGGGGTGTAAAAGGACTGTAGTGGAGAGCACAGGTTCACATTGGGGTGCAGAAGGACTGTTTAAGAGAGCAGAGGTTGGAGACTGGGATACAGAAGGACTGTTACAGAGGCAGAGGTTGAAGATTTGGTGGAGAAGGTCTGTTGCAGAGAGAAGATGTTGGAGATTGGGGTGCAGAAGGACTGTTGCAGAGACCAGAGTTCGTAGACTGAGGTGACGAAGGACTCTTACAGAGAGCAGGTGTTGGAAATTGTGGTGCAGATGGACTGATACAGTAAGCAGAGTTTGGAGACTGGGGTGCAGAAGGATTGTTGCAGAGAGCAGAGTTTGTAGACTGAGGTGCAGAAGCACTGTTACAGAGAGCAGAGGTTGCAGAATGGGGTGAAAAGACCTGTTACAGAGAGCAGAGGTTGGAGACTGGTGTGCAGTAGGACTGTTACAGAGAGCAGAGTTTTGAGATTGGGGTGCAGAAGGATCCTTGCCGAGAACAGAAATTTGTGACTGAGGTGCAGAAGGACTGTTGCAGAGAGCAGAATTTGGAGACTGAGTTGCAGAAAGATTGTTACAGAGACCAGAGACTGGGGTGAAGAAGGACCGTTACATAGAGCAGATTTTGGAGACTGGGGTGCAGAAGGACTGTTGCAGATAGCAGAGTTTGGAGACAGGGGTGTAGAAGGACATTTGAAGGCAGCAGATGTTGGAGACTGGGGTGCAGAAAAACTTTTGCAGAGAGGAGAGTTTGGAGACTGAGGTACAGAAGGACTGTTACTGAGAGCAGAGGTTAGAGACTGGTGTGCAGAAGGACTGATACAGAAAGTAGAAGTGTTAGACTGGGGTGCAGAAGGATCCTTACCGAGAGCAGAGGTTGGAGATAGCAGTATAGAAGGAATGTTACAGAGAGCAGAGGTTGGAGACTGGGGTGGAGAAGGACTGTTTCAGAGAGTAGATTTTGGATACTGGGGTGCAGAAGAACTGTTGCAGAGAGCAGAATTTGGAGACTTAGGTGATGAAGGACTCTTGCACACAAAAGAGGTTGGAGAATGTGGTGCAGAAGGACCGTTGCAGAGAGCAGAGTTTGGAGACTGCAGTACAGAAGGACTGTTGAGAGGTGAGATGAAGTACAGAAGGACTGTTGACAGGTGAGATGAAGAAGGAGTGTTACAGAAAGCAGAGTTTGTGGACTTGGGTGCAGAAGTATCATTGCACAGTGCAGAGTTTACAGACTGAGGTGAAGAAGGACTGTTTCAGAGAGCAGATGTTGGAGACTAGGATGCAGAAAGACTTTTGCAGAGAGCTTAGCTTGGAGACTGGGTTGCAAAAAGATTGTTGCAGAGAGCAGAGGTTGGAGACTGGAGTGCAAAACGATTGTTACAGAGAAAAGAGGTTCGAGAATGGGGTGCAGAAGGAGGATTGCAGAGAGTAGAGTTTGGAAAATGATGTACAGAAAAATTGTTACAGAGAACAGAACTTGGATACTGGGGTGCAGAAGGACTGTTGCAGAGATCAGAGGTTGGATACTGGGGTGCAGAAGGACTGTAGCAGAGAGCAGAGGTTTGAGACTGGGGTGTAGAAGGACTGTTGCAGAGAGCAGACGTTGAAGACTGGGATGCGGAAGGATCGTTCCAGAAAGCAGATGTTAGATACTGGGTTATAATAAGACGTTTGCAGAGAGCAGAGGTTAGAGACTGGGGTGCAGAAGGACTTTTGCAGAGAGCAGTGGTTGGAGACGGAATTGGAGAAGGATCATTGCAGAGAGAAGAGGTTGGAGACTGGGGTGCATTAGGCCTGTTACAGAGAGCAGAGTTTGGAATCTGTGGTGCAGAAGACCTGTTACAGAGAACAGAGGTTGGAGACTGGTGTGCCAATGGATTGTTACAGATAGAAGAGAATGGAGAATGAGGTGCAGAAAGATTGTTACAGAGAGCAGAGATTGGAGACTGTAGTGCAGAAGGACTCTTACAGAGTGCAGAGGTTGGAGACTGGGGTGCAGAATGATCATTGCGGAGAGCAGAGGTTGGATTATGAGGGTCAGAAAGATCGTTGCAGAGAGCAGAGGTTTCAGACTGTGGTGCAGAAATATAATTACAGAGAGCAGAGGTTGGATACTGGGGTGCAGAAGGACAGTTACAGAGAGCACCGATTGAGACTGGGGTGCAGAAGAAATGTTGCAGAGAGCAGAAGTTGGAGACTGGGTTGCAGAAGGACTCTTACTGAATGCAGAGGTTGGAGACTTGGTGAAGAAGAAGTGATACAGAAAGCTGACGTTGGAGACTGGGGTGCAGAAGGACCGTTACAGAGAGCAGAGTTTTGAGACTGCAGTACAGAAGGACTCTTACAGAGAACAGAGTTACGATACTGGTGTGCAAAAGGACTGATCCAGAAAGCATAGGTCAGAGAATGGGGTTCAGAATGCCTGTTACAGAGAGCAGCGGATGAAGACTGAGGTGCTGAAGGTTCATTACAGAGAGCAGAGGTTGGACACTGAGGTGCAGAAGTACTGTTACAGAGAGGAGCCGTTGGAGACTGGGGTGCAGAAGGATTCTTAAAGGGAGCAGACGAAGGAGACTGGGGTGCAGAAGGACAGTTGCAGAGAGCAGAGGATGGAGACTGAGGTGAAGAAGGATCATTGCAGAGAGAAGAGGTTTGAAACTGGGTTGCAGAAGGCCTGTTACAGAGTGCAGAGTTTGGAGAGTGGGGTGCAGAAGGTTTGTTACAGAGAGCAGAGGTTGGAGACTAAGGTTCAGAAGAATCGTTTCAGAGAGCAGAGGTTGGACACTGGGGTGCAGAAGGACCGTTACAGATTGCAAAACTTAAAGATTGAGGTGGAGAAGGATATTGCAGAGAGCAGAGGTTGAAGACTGAGATGCAGAAGGATAGCTACAGAGATCAGAGTTTGGAGACTTGGGTGCAGCAGGACAGTTACAGAGAGCACAGTTTGGAGACTGGGGTGCAGAAGAAATGTTGCAGAGAGCAGAGTTTTGAGACTGGGGTGAAGAAAAACTGTAGCGGAGAGCAGAGGTTGGAGACTGGAGTGCAGAAGGACTGTTGCAGAGAGCAGAAGTTGGAGACTGGGATGCAAAAGTATCCTTGCAGAGAGCAGTGGTTGGAGACTGGAGTGTATAAGAACTGTTGCAGAGAGAAGAGCTTGAAAACTGGGGTGCAGTTGGACTGTTCCAGAGAGCAGAGGTTAGAGACTGAGGTGCAGAAGGACTGTTACAGAGAGCACAGGTTAGAGACTGAGGTGCAGAAAGATCATTTCTGAGAGCAGAGATTTGAGACTGAGGTGGAGAAAGACTTATAGAGAGAGAAGATGTTGGAGACAGGGGTGCAAAAGTATTATTACAGATAGACAAGGAAGAAGACTGGGGTGCAGAAGGATCGTTGCAGAGAGCAGAGGTTGGAGAATGAGTTGAAGAAAGATCGCTGCAGAGAGCAGATGTTGGAGCCTGGGGTGCAGAAGGACTGATACAGATAGCACAGTTTATAGACTGGGGTGCAGAAGGATATTATAGAGAGCAGAGTTTGGAGACTGAGGTGCAGAAGGACTGTTACAGAGAGCAGAGTTTGGAGACTGTGTTGCAGAATGATTGTTGCAGAGAGCAGAGTTTTCAGACTTCGGTGCAGAAGGACTGTTCCAGAGAGCAGATGTTCGAGAGTGGGGTGCAGAAGAACTCTTTCAGAGAGCAGAACTTGGAGAATGGAATGCAGAAGGATTCTTGCAGGGTGCAGAGTTTTGAGACTAGGGTGCAGAAGGTCTGTTACAGATATCACAGTTTGGAGACTGGTTTGCAGAAGGATAATATAGAGAGCAGAGTTTGGAGACTGAGGTGCAGAAGGACTGTTACAGAGAGCAGAGGTTGGAGACTGGGGTGCAGAATGAGTGTTGCAGAGGGCAGAGTTTTAAGACTGAGGTGCAGAAGGACTGTTGCAGAGAGCATATGTTCAAGACTGGGGTGCAGAAAGAGTGTTTCAGAGAGTAGAACTTGGAGTCTGGGCTGGAGAAGGATTGTTGCAAGGAGCAGAGGTTGTAGACTGGGGCGCAGAAGGACTGTTATAGGGACCAGAGGTTTTAGACTGGGGTGCAGAAGGCCTGGTACAGAGAGCAGAGCTTTGAAACTGTGGTGCAGAATGATTTCTGATAGCACAGTCTATCAGGCCCTCTCTTCTCACCCTGCTCTCTTTTGGCTTTATGAGCACCTGTGACTTCCACAGTCACTCTAAGCGATTACTCCCAGGCCTATCTCCTGAGAACCTGTCCCGCTGCCTCCTGAAATCTCCTCCGAGAGACCAAGAAGGTTCCCAGACTCCAGGCCCAACCTCCTTCCCTCCTTTTCTCTCCCCAGACACGCTCCTTCTCATTTTTTTTTATGTTTTAATGAGTGATCCCACTGCCACTCAGCTACCCCACAGACCAGGTGCCCTCTTGTGTCCTCGTCACCAGGTCTTTAAAGTGCTCCACCCAGGGCTCCTCTTCAGAGCTTTTCCCCAAGCTCCAAATGTCACATCTTCAGTTACCAGATATTTCCTTTTAATCTTGTTTTGGCACCCGATTACTCTCCAAGACTACATGAAGGTATTCTAACAAAAGCACATGGACTGTAGGGACTATTAAGGCTTAGAAATAAGGTATCCCGCCACCAAAAGCTCAGGGTCAGCCACAGTAGCAGTGTTCAGAGGTGAAATGATCAGACTGTGAGACTTGTGACCTAATCTGTGGATCCATCCATTTTGTGGGTTAATTATCTGAAAGGCCCACTGTTCTGATAGGAGTGTGGGCAGGTGGATTGTGGCCGGGGACATACCCTGGGGAATCACATATTGTCTCCTGCAAACTGTCTCCTCCTGTCCCTTTCCCCGGCCCAACCTTCTGGCTGCCATGAGCTAGGGACGCTTCCCCCCTTGTTCCCTTCCACCTTGGTGTCCCACCTCATCTCAGGCCGGAAGCAATGGGTCAGATGGCCCCAGACCAAACCTCCAAGCCAGGAGGCCAGAGTGCATCTCCCCCTCCGGGTTGTTCTATTCAGGCCTGTGGTAACTGTGGCAACGGTGGACTTACCCAAGAAGTAGGTGTTATGAGTGGATTGGACCCACAACCATTTCCTAAATCCACAGATTCTGTCATTTTCAGAGCTCAAGCCATTTCCTTCTGGATGGCCTGTGTCCAGCCTGCCCTCACCTAGAATGCGGTCTACTAGTGATTATTGAGATTCTCCAGCCGTCCTGGTCCTGCCCATTTGCACACCACAGCTAGCTCCTAGGCAGCCAGACCCATGGACCTCCTGCTGCCCACTGAGGAGAGAAGAGAGATTTTCTGAGGACCCTGTTAGAAGTCCACTCTTATTTTTTTTAAAGACCACACTCACTGGGCATGTTTCAGGCAGTCCTTCACATGCGTCTTTGAGAAATCAGACTCACAATGATTTTTGTGATTCTCTCCCAGGATCCAATAACCACCGCTCTACTCCCTACTTCTCTGAGATCAACTTTTTATCTTCCACAAAGAAGTGAAAAACTGCTATTTCTTTTTATGTGTCTGGCTTATTTCACTTAATATAATTTCTCCCATGAGATAGTTTTTAATAGAAACTGCACAACAAATTCTTTTATGTCAGATTTAAATTTTATTCTGAAAAGATAATTTGAAATGGTCACATATGTTTATGTAGGAAAATGTTCATTAAAATATTTATATGACTGAAAATGATCTGAATGTTTAGCCAAAGGGGAGAGATTAAGTTTATTTAAGAGAGATGTAAGTTTATTGATCATCTCAAGAGATGCAGAAAAAAGCATTTAACAAAATATAGCACCCCTACCTGTCCAAATAGTAGAAACACTAGGGACAGAAAGAAATTTGTAAAAGCATTGTCAAAGCTATCTATGCTAAACCCAAGGCAGCATCATTCTAAGTTGAGAAAGGTTGAAAGCATTCACTCTAAAAACTGGAAGCAGACAGGGTGCCCCCTCTTTCCTTACTTCTATTCAACTTCATCCTTGAAATTGCCAGAGCCATTGGACAAAAGAAAGAAACTAAAGGTATACAAATAGGTCAAGAAGAATTCAAATCTCAGTCTTTGCTCATAGTATCATGTCATATTCTTAATTTTTTATTAGAGCATAATAGTTATACATAGAAGTTGGGTTGATTTGGAAAAGATCCTACGTGCATGGAATCTGATTTCCTCCATTCAGTCCCCACTCCCCATCTCCCTCCTATTCCCGCCTCCATTCTCCTTTCTCTACTGATCTTTCTTTGGGTCATTGATCTGTTAATTTCTGACTGGTGCTTTCTACATATACATACAGGTGCAGTCCCCTGTGGTAGACTTCCATGTGCACATAACATTATCTGCGTAAAGACCTTTCACATTCCCTCCCTTCCCAAAACTCTCAGCCCTCTCATTCTCTTTCTACTCCACTGATCTTCCCTGTATACTTAAGATAGCCAGTCCAACCCCACTTCATCAACTGCTTTCCTCTATTTTGCTCTGGCCCTGATAATTTCAGCATTGTACCGAAATAGTTAACTTCTGCCTTTCTGAACACAGAGATCAAGATTGATGTAAAATGAGAAAAACTCTACATTGGAAAACACTGAAGGCAACACTGACTGCTTCTGCAGATGATGACTCTGCTTTGTAAATTTTTTTCTTAACATTTGCAATGAAAATGAACTTCTCCAAAAATCCTATGTTTACATAAAATGACAACAGGAGACAGAGATTACTGAGACAGTGAGAAATGACTTCACACCATGATGAGGTCGAATGGCTTTCTGTTGGCTTCTAGCAATTCTCTGGTTACTCCCACCCACCATCACCGCTGAAAATGTGTGCGGCTCCATGGGTCATATTCCCTGAGACCAGTTCCACAGGTTATCAGTCTCCAGGATGATTTTCATTCGATATTATTTGCCATGTTGCTGCAGATTAACAAGCCTGTTTGGGGTGCTCTCAGTCCATTTTCATCATGGTTTCTTTTTTTGTGTTTTGTAGCTATGGCAACATTGGAAATGAGCAATCAATCATTTGTCACTGAATTTATCTTCTTGGGATTTTCCAACAACTCCAACCTACAGGGCCAGTTCTTCCTGCTCTTTCTGGTCATTTACCTGACCACTCTCCTGGGTAACATGCTCATAATAGTGGCCACCAGAGTCAGTCCTGCTCTCCACACTCCAATGTACTTTTTCCTCAGCAATTTGAGCTTCTTGGACGTCTGCTACACATTCACCACCCTCCCAGTACTGCTGGTGAACTTTTTCTGGGAGAAGAAGGCCATTTCTTATGAGGGCTGCCTTTCCCAGATCTTCTTCTTGGTTACAAATGCTGGCACAGAAGGCGTCGTACTGGCTGTTTGGCCAGTATGACTGCTGTGTGGCCACCTGCCGTCCTCCTCAGTACCCAGTCATCATGAGTGTGAAGGTCTGTGTTAGCCTGGTGACTGGGTCCTGGCTGTGAGGGCTGGTAAATTTGGTCACACACACGGTGCTGGCCATCACACTCACTCTGTGTGGGCCCCACCAGATCAGCCACTTTCACTGTGACACCCCATTGCTCCTGAAGCTCTCCTGCTCAGACACCTCTGTCAACGAGTCTGTGCTCCATGTTGTCAGTGCCACCATGGGCCGTAGCCCCTGCCTCTTCACTGCAGGCTCCTACACACTCATCATGGCTGCCATCCTGGGGATTCCCTCTGCCCAGGGCAGGAAGAAGGCCTTCTCCACATATGCGTCCCCACTCACTGTCATGGTGGTATTCTATGGAACAGCCAACTTCAACTATGACAGGCGCAAAGAAGGCTGGACACGGACACCCTGGTCTCTGTGCTCTACTCTGTGGTGACCCCTATGTTAAAGCTTATCATTCACAGCCTGAGAAGCAACGAGCTCCAGAGTGCCCTGAGGAAGCTTGCTGAGAGACAGACTGAATAGTGAGATTAAAACTAGATGATGGTTTTATTCTAGGAAATGTCTTAGTTGTAAAAATATGTGAACTCTTCAGGAGCAATTAAAAGAGTGCTCTCTCCATACACAGTGTCTCATGACCACTGTGGTGCCCCTCCAACCAGGGGAAGCACACTGTGCTAAGTATGTGACAAATTGTGACACCTGGGTTCTCTAATCCACAGGTATTTCAGAATATTTTTATTACCTTTTTCTCCAAAAAAAGCCTATACCCAAAGCAATCAATCTTTTTTCCCCTAATATTGCAGCTCTAGCCAACACTAGTGTATGTGAAGTGCTATGTGAAATGTGACTTTGACTTGCATTTTCCTAATGAATATTGATTCTAAGTTTTAAATAAACACCATTTCTGTGTTTCTCCTTCACATGTTGAAAGACCCATGTATACACTCGAGTTTCTGTGGATATTTTTAATGAAGTAATACCATATACGCCTTTTGGATCTGACTCTGTTCACTTAGGATGTTTGCAATTTTCGGTTATATTGTAGCTTGTATAAGTATTTTAGTTTATTCCTCCTTATTGTGACTGATTTCCATCTTATGAAAATGCCACATTTCTTTGTTCATTTCCACTGGATAGTAATTTTTACTTTGTGTCTGTGTGGGTGTGGTACTGCAGATTTAACCCAGAGCCTCCTGCACACTAAACAATGTTCTACCACTAAGAAAAAGCCCAACCCTTTTAAAAATTTTGTTTTGAGACAGGGTCTTTTAAATTTGCCCAGGTTTTCCCTGAACTTGTAATCCTCCTGCCTCAGCTTGTTGAGTAGCTAGATTACAGACCTGCCAGGTCAATGTCACTTTTTTACTAATATGAATAAGATTAGTGTATATAATATGAACATTATATATAATATGAACATTATATGAACATTCATGTACAAATCATTGGTGGACAACTTTTTTATTTATCTTGAGTTTGTAAGTAGGAGTGGAAGAGGTGGATCGTTAACTCAATATTTAACTTTCTGAAGAAGTTCCAGATCATTTTCAGACCAGTGGAACCAGATTACCTTATTATTAAAAGTGGTGAATAAAGCTTCTGATTTCCTCACATCCTTAACAACACATCATTATCATTTCTTTTATTGTGACGACCCTGGAATGTGTGAAGTGCTTCATCCAATGTGCTTTAGCTTTGCCTTTCCCTGATGGCTAATAATTCTAAAATCTTTTAGAAGTACTGTTAATGTGTCTCTCCTAAGCATGAGGAAAACCCCATTGTACAATGAGAAATTTTAAGTTTTAGAGACTTACCTCTTTATCTAATACTTCTATTTTTTTCTTCAGTAAAATACTACAAGACTTTCAAGCTTGTTGTCTTTTCTCTATCTGTGTCCAAAAGAGCTGTTTGATGACTCTTTTTTTCCCTACTTTTAAACTCCATAGCAAACAATTTCTTCACCAGGTCATGAGCAGGATCATAAAATTAAGGGGCACGAAGTCATACAGGGTTTGGTAAGAAATCAGCCCTTAGCAGAAGTGGATCAGCTGAAGATAGTGGGGATGCTTCTAATATTGTGGTTCTGATATCTGTGCATCTGGCAAAGTATGTAACATGAAGGAAAAACTTCATATGCCGTGCGAAATCCATCCCAATAAGTGTACACCCACCCTGACCCTTTCTCTCCCTAGCTGGAAGGGAGGCAGTCTTGAGGTTTCAGCCACCCACAACTTCTTAGCAGAAATCTCACTCTGAACATCGCTCACCCACATCCCAGAAGAGAGAGGACGCTGATCTTCTCGCTCCATGCTGGGAAAAGTTGATTGCCAAGACATTAATGAATCCAACAGCGAATTATCTACTCTCCATTGTTGCAGTTGAACTCAAGCCATTGCCTTTGAGTTGTGTTTGCACACTGAGGAGTCCCAGAGCAGCTGAAGAGAAAAGGCTCGATCCATATTCCCAACAGGTCAGCCCCAGACCTCTATAAATGTCCATCACAGGAAAATGAATTGTGAGAAATCAGAGGATTTTGACTCCTTCATGAGGCCACAGATATGCGACAGGCAACTTTCAGAATAACAGGTCCGTTTAGTGGTGAATGGAGACCAACAGCCAGTTTTGCCAAGAGCTTTTTTTGCAGCCCAGGTGCTAGTATGGAGAGCAGCCAGGGCCACACCAAAACCAGAAATCTACGCCTCTCTGTGAGAGTTGCTGGTAAGTAGTTTATTTACCATCACAATTTTCAAAAACACTATTCCAGAATCAGGATATATCTACACCTTAAAAACATATTACAGAATATTGTACATATTTTCATTACCATTTTGATGGCCTTTATGTAATGACCTATCATAGCACCTTTCCGATGTGTGTCTAAGTTTCCACAATACCACTTGTATTGCCAGAGTAGAAATAACCTCAGAGGTTTTCACAAAACCTGAGGGATTTAGCATGATGCCTCCAGTAATGGAAGAAAACCCAAAACATAACCAGAAACCCTGGAATGCCTAAATTTTTTAAGTGAGATGGTGTGTGTGGAAAATTACTTATGGTAAACAATAGATAAAGCTAAGTGTTAATCCTCTGCTTTTGATGAGCAGGACAGAAAGGAATAATTTTTAGGAAGAAAGTTTAGGGACACATTTCCATTATGATACAATATAGCATAACAATAGACCTACCAAAATATCTGTTTAAATAAAAATCATTATTGTAGAAGAAGTTATGTTTAGAAACGTATTCATTCACTAACTAGTTGTTTTTATCTTTATCTTACAACACATGAATGCTTGGGGAGGGGAGTTGCAAGCAATTTATTAACTGTAATAAATCCCTGAAGCTTGTGAGTAATCTACTTCATACACAACGCCCCCTTCTTTAGGAATATTATATTTTGGGGTCAGTCATAAGTGACTTCATTCTCGGTCACCTGACTTTGAGATGACTGATTGGGAAAGAAAGATGCAGAGCTGCTTGTTTTGTGGGAACTGAGCCTATGGTCTCCATAAGGGATATGTTTAGGAGACAGGAGACACTGAGTTCCTCAGAACCCGCTGGGCTATGCTGCCTCACTTATGTCCACAGAGGCTTTATTTTTCTCAGCAAGATATCTGCACCAGAACCACTGAAAAGAAATATCCTCTCGCCTCTGTGAAGTCTCTGTTAGATCTTTTAGGTCCCACACAGTACCGTCTTTGAACAATCATTTAAAAACTCTGCTCCATGGATGTATTTGACAGACCTTCTTCATTCTTCAAACCTTTACTGAGTGCACATTTACACAAGGTGTTGCCCTAGTGTTTAGAACACAAATGAGAGGCCCAACTAGGACCAGGAGGAGCACATATTCAAGATGGAATGAGGTACTTTGACAAGTATTAAGTGCTCCATTCCCAGAGCTCCCCAAGCAAACACTAAGGGAAAATAATTTGTAGATTACATAGAATTGTTACCAAGTTTCCTGCACATATTGAGTTCATCTTCTCATTAGACTGTAAGTTGGTTGAAGGACAGTGTCGGAGACCAGCTCCAACAGGGGGTCTCAGGAGATGAACAGATAGTGAGGAGTCGGCGAAAGAGGGGGTGGAGAAACAACACAGACACCAAAGTGAAGGTGTTGATCCCAATCTTTACTTGTGCAGTTGATCATATATACTTTTCATTTTGGCAGGCTTACAGTACATTGTGGTTACAAAACAGGAATCATTTTTCAAACAATACAAAATATTACATAGCTACAATTAGAATAGAAGAATATATCTTGGCTTATGCATGAGCAAGCATTTGTACTTTCAGTTCGAGTTTTGCTTTGAGCTGTTTCTGCTTAGTTAATTTTTAATAATAGTTACAAATGTCCCAAACTATTGGCCTATACCTTGACTATTCTTTCTTGACTTACTGACTGGAACCGGTGCCATGGTTATGGCAATTAGTTGATTTGTTATTACTTGTAATCAAACAAAAGTATGAGCACAAACCATTGTGCACAGGAACAAGAACAAGTTGCCCAGTACTAAGCACTAATCTATCTTCTTAACATTAATTTTCCTTCTCTGGATTTTAATTTAATTTCTCAAAAACTTCCTTGACAGGAATACAGGGAGTTTTTCTTTAGACATTAACAATTTACACTCCACTGCTGAATCATTGCATTTAGAGCAAACAGATCTATGCTTTAGAAGTAGTTGCATTAATTGGGAAAGTCATGATTTTTCCTTTATACTTAATGGTCATATGAGAAATCAAAACTATACTTATTAAAGGAATACAAAAACAAATCAGCCCATTTCCAGAAAAATACTGCACTCCTCCAGAGAATGGACGCCTTGTGCCATGCACCTCAGTAGGGCCTTGCCATTGCCTGAGTCAGGGAAGGGGCGCAGCGGGACAGGGATCAGATCTTATCCTCTTTGAGTTTCTTAGTAGATCTGGCTTAGGACTAAATTAGACCCTGTATAGGAACAAAATTGGTTTGAATTGAAACTAACAACTACCAAGAAAAGAAATTTTAAAATCCTAAATGGAAAAGAGAATTTTTTATTTTGAAGAATTTTATAACTAGAAGGCTCTGACATATCGTAAGAGGTAATAATTTGTCTTCCCTTTCCCATTTATGCTAGAAGAAGCACAGGTGAAATAAAAAGAACTGAAAGAGCTGGCACAGTGGTGCACGCCTGTAACCCAGAAGCTCAGGAGGCTGAGGCAGGAAGATAGTGAGTTCAAAGACAGCCTCAGCAAAAACAAGGCACCAAGAAACTCAGTGAGACCCAGTCTCTAAATAAAATATAAAATAGGGCTGGGGATGTGGCTCAGTGGTCAAGCCCCTGAGTTCAATCTCCAGTAACTGCCCCCCTACACCCCGGCCCCCCAAAAAAAGAACTGAAAGAGATGTTAACTGCTGTATTGACTGCTGAATCTCCAAGACAGGAGGGAGGCTTTTTCCTGGTGAATTTGTTAAGATTTTAAACCTACCAGTTAGGGGTAAGGGCATCCCTGCATGTTAGGTGAAAGAGCCCAGCCTCTCCCAAAGTGTGTCCTTGGACCAGCATCACTGGGAACACTTGGAACTCACTGACTGAGGCCAACTGTTCTGCACAATGACCTCTGATCTTTCCCTCGGCTCCAAGCACCCACACCACATGGAAGGATATGAGGACAACTCTGGGCCAGGCCAGATAGCTCATAGATTTCACAGTAATAAATTCACATTGCCACAAGCACCTTAAATCATTCAGATATTTTTTCTGAATAAATTGACCTTGTACTGTGTGTATGTGTGTATGTGTGTGTGTGTGTGTGTTTGTGTGTGTGTGTGTGTGTGTGTGTGTGTGTGTGTGTGTGTTTTAGACAATTTACTGGGCAACATGAAAATTGGATTTAAAAATTTTAATCATTGCTTGTGCTATTGAGATCAAATAGAAATCATTGTTTCCCTGATGTGCATAAGGGTTTTCATGATCACATCATTCTTCCTCGTTTTTGTAATGCCCATTTTTTTTTTCATTTTAGCAAATGCATCCATAAGGTTTGTCAGCAAAACATTTCATTTATTGCCAAAGCAATAAAAAAGTTCTTCTTTTAAGACTCTAGACTTATTTATTTTATTTTGTTTATATTTAGATTTTAAAATTAGTTGTGCTCAACTGAAGCACCGACTTTTTATTTAAATTTAAATACTTTAAGCTTCCTAAGGCTCTGAGATTTGGAATTTTAATGAAAGCTGTGTTGGCCTATTAATCATGTGCAATGAATTATTAGAACCAAAGACAAGAATGTCTGGGCATTGAAGATAATAAGACAGTTTACTAATATATGGTGTTATCATCAGGTAACAAAGTATCACTACAAATAAAAGTTATTACATGATAAATTTTCTGAGTCAATTTCTTTTTTGGTTTCTTAAATCATAATTGTTAATACATATTAAATGTACAAATTAATGTACATTATGTAAATTAAATTGATTCATTGATGTTTCCCTACTTGCATTAATATATTGTGCATTAATTTCAATTTTTTTTCTGTAAAATGGGGATAATAAGACCTTTACAATAGCAGTATGCACAACTTCAGAGATTGTATTTTAAAATCCCTGAACATTTACGTTTAGTTTTCTCTTTTACACATCCACAGACCATGTACCAATTTCCCATAGTAAAATCTGTTGGAACTGCCTTCTATGTGGAATTTTATTTGTTTTTCTGAAAACATCTAGATATCTACCTATAAAAGAGATTGTCATATTGATCTTTTTGATACGGGGAGTTAAAAGAAAGTACATGTCACTGATTTCTAAATGACTTGAAGTTCATCCAGGTAGTTTATAGAGAAAACAGAGAACGTAAGAAATGTCAAGTACATGTAGCTTTCAGCTCCATTTCAAAGTTGATTTATTGTAAATCAATGCTAATAAGGTAACCTCTTTTTTAAGGAAATTATTTAGAGAAAGCGATACCTACAACTGACCTAGATAGTGTGGTGTTTTTACTCATTTCTGGATAAACTTTTACTACAATTTTCGTGAACACCAAGTATCACAAGAATCCCAACTTTCTCTATTTCCTTCTCTACTTTCTCTATTATCCTGGGGGATTTCATATTCACCCTTTGCTGTAACAGTTGCCCTCAAGACAGTGACTCCCAAATTCACACCTGCAGTTCTAGGCTGCCTGTGAAGGGCATTTCCACGTGATTATCCCACAGAAAACTCACATTCAACATTACTCAAATCAAATCCACCAAAGCCTCCTCTACATCTGCTATTCCTCACATATTCCTGTTTTCCTGAGTGATCCCACCAGCTAGCCAGCCTGCCCAAACTGATTTGTTGTCTTTACCGTGTCCTCTTCAACTAGGACTTTAAAGTTCTCCATATCTTTCTCCATGAGGGCTTCAGAGATTTTCTCCCTCCTTAAACACAGCACGTCTTCAGATACAGACCACTTAATTTTGATCTTGTTTTAGCGCTCAGATCACTCTTTTGAACTAAACAGGTGTGTCTAAATCCTGGAGAACCAGGTTTCACAGTTATCGACACCTGCTCCTTGGACTCACACGCACAATTCCATGAGTGGGTTTAACTGCGTGTTTTAGACCTATAGATCTGATGATTTTCAAAAACACAGTCTATCTCCCTCCAGATTTCTCTGTTTTCAATATGAACTCGACTGAAAGAGAGTTTTGGTCCCCTATTGTTGATACTCTGCAATCATTGATGTCCATGCTCATACCCAAGCCTGGCTTCCAGAGACACACCTGGGCTCTCTCACCCATGGCCTGGTGGGGGGTGGGACGTTTTCCGAGGTTTCTATTGCCAAGTACCTTGCTTAAAAATCAGAACTGACACAACTTCACACAGCCTAGTCCCGGCCCCATAGGCTGATACCCTGCCACCTACTCTGAAGTAGCAGGCTCCTCAGAATTACCCAGGGCTTGGCAGCATCCACTGGTACTATCCCACCAGCCCCTTGAAGCCTAGCTGGAGTTTCCATAGAAACAAGGTACATCTCTAGGGAAATGGGCTTCCTCCTCCTGCTCCAGTGTGATGCAGCTCTCAGAGGAGCTCAATAGTGAGAGTCTTTCCATTTAAAGCAAGTAGGATAACCAAGTGTTCTGAGCTTGCTGAGCCTTAGATGGCAGATTCCTGCTATATTCTTTGAGATTTCTGCCATCAATGTTGCCTGAGATGCCAACTTGCCATCCCACTAACTATAAGACAGTGTTCTCAGTCAAGAACAATTCCAATACCAACAACACACACACACACACACACACACACACACACACACACACACACATGCACACGCCCATCCATCATGGTGAGCAAGGCTTTGTATCTGTGATACAGACCGAATGCACCCACCAATCACATTCACTGCTTCAAACAGATCGTGATCAGGAAACAACTGATGTCACTTGTAAAATGTGATATGTCCTGGACTATCACTGTAGTAAAAAAGAAGTAGAGAAATGCAAAAAATGGGAGAAAATACTTAACCTCTTAGAGACCTATAAAAATATTTATATGTGGTTCCAACCAATCCTGAGTTAAAAATCATCTTGAAAAAATGCTTTCACTTCTATTTATCAATTTACTTACTTACTTACTTACTTACTTACTTACTTACTTACTTACTGCAGTACTGGGGATTAAACCCAGTGGCACTCTACCATGAAGCTATATCCCCAGCCCTTTCAATTATTTGGGGCAGGGGGCTTTGCAGAGTTTCAAATTTATGATCCTCCTGCCTTCGTCTAACAAGTACCTGAAATTACAGGCAGGTACCACTCTTCCCCATTAATTACTTATTTTTAAAATAAGGCTATTTTTAAAAATTGAACTATAATTTGTACTCAAAGAATGCACAGATCTAAAGTGTACAGGTTTATAATATTTTACATATATATGAACTACCAAAAATCAGGATATAAAACATATCCATCACTGTAGAAAATTCCTTCATGCTTCAACTGATATCACCCCTGAGCTCAAATGAAAAAAAAAAGACCACCATTATTACTTGACCATTACAGCTGTTTTGCTAATTTTTGAAGTTTATTTAAAGGAAGCATACAGTATATATTTTGTATCTGGCTTCTTTCCCCAAGATAATATTTTTTAGATTTGTCAATGTTATTAATGTTCCAGTATTTGTGTTTCTAAAGTAACTAAATTATTTCACTGCATGATAAACCGTGACTTGTCTTCTGTCCTTTGGCTGATGGCATAATATTTGTTTGAGTTATTATGAATTTTTACACAAGAATTTTTGTGAACTTTGCATTAATTTCCTTGAAAATATGCTAGGAATGGGATTGTTTTGAATAGAATAACTACATATTTAACTAAATTAGAAATTACTAAATATTTTTGAAAAGTAAGTGTATAGAATTCAAATTTCACCTTGAGTATCTATCGAAATAGCTAGAAAGTATGTTGTTTTCATCATTATAATAACCAAAAAGATCAGAAGAAAATGCAAATTAATGGATTTCCTTGACTTTATTAGGGATGAAGATTATAAGGCAAACAACGAACCGATGTCTGGGGAGAGATAAGCAACCAAAATAATTCAGGCATTTTTTTAACTATGGGAGAACCTACCAGATACATAGGAGTTTATTTATAAAAAAAAAAAAAAAAAACTCAAATAAAAAATAGTTAATGGATTGCTAAAGACTAAGTATAGACTGGTTTAAGAGCATAAAGACCCAGAGGGCTATAGACATAAGATGTTTGTATTTTTTCTTTTTCTCCATGGATTCCACCAAATGCTCCCAGGAAGATAGGGAAGTATTCTGAGAAAGTGTCTTTAACGGTATCATTTCTTGGATAGTGAGGGACAAAGTGCAGCAACAGCAGCCAAAACTCCTCCCAGACCCATTTCCTGATTTTTTGCATAGAACAAAAGCTTTAATCTTCAGGGGCAAGAGTAACAGAAACTGTTACATTAGGACACTCAACGGAAAACCTTTGCAGCTATGGAAAGGAACAGGCCGAAATGTCTAACGTCGGGAGGAATAAGAACTAGGCTCAGCCATATTGCTAGAAAGTGGGTCACTGTGAAGGCCATATACATGTGACTGAGTTTACAGTACCTAAAGCAGGGCTTTCTGGAAACATCAGAAATCACTTCTCTGTTTCCCACTAGTACACTAACATTCACTGACTGAAAATAACAGTAGAATACAGCTGAGAATTCTTCAAGAAATAGATTATCTCTGGAGAACAGCAAAAATAGAATACACAAAAGCAATCAGGGAACAATATTAACAAACTGAACTCAGCCATATAGAATAAGGATAACATTACAGTCAATTGAGATCAATCCCAGAATGCAAGGCTGGTTCAATATTCAAAAATTCAATCAACCGAATTTCTATAGTAACAGATTAATAAGAAAAAAACTATATATCATTTCAATAGATGCAAAGAAAATAAGAAAATTCAATATCTATTTATGATAAAAAGTATAACTAAATGAAACTAGGGGCAAAGTCCAGTGGTAGAGTGCATGCTTAGTATGCATAAGGCTCTGATTTCAAAACCTAGCACACATACACCAAAAAAAAAAACTACTAGTAAAAAATGGATAGAAATTTTCTAACTTGATAAAAGGCATTGAGTAAATGTAATGTGCCAGACATATAGCTTATATTATCTCAAAACTTTTTTCAGCAGTTGTGAAATATACATCATTAATATTCTAAGCAAGGAACAAACTGAGGAATACAGATGAGCTGACTTTTTTAAAAACAACATCTAGTAAACAACAGAAAGATTTCAATCCACATCTATCTGGACCAAGAGCCTAGGGTTTTACTATAATATTTTTCATTTAAGATTGAAAAAGAAACAGAAATTTTATTTCAAAACAATGGATCACGGATTAGCATGGGTAACATGATAGAAAATCAGTAATTGTATCAGTCATTTTTTTTCAGGAAATGTAATGTTTGGTGAGGTAAATCTTATAATACAAAAAAAGAAAAATACCTAAGTATATATTATTTGTCAAAATTTCTTGTATCTTTTAAAACTTAAAAAAATAAAAGTTTCTAATGAAAAAAATAGATCAATGTATTTAAAAGCAGGTGACATAATTTTACCTTTAAGAAATAATCAGAGATGATCACAGATACATATGTATGAAAGCTTCTATTCCAATATTTATGATAGTAAATGGAGTGGAATGTTTCTATGTTCAATAAATGGGAGATATTAACTTAATTTCATGTTAGGAAATTAAGTTTACAAGGCAAACCTATAAATAGAGTACAACAATATTGGGAAATTTTGCTTTGGATATTTTAAAGATAGATAGAGGTAGAATGGGATGAATGCAAAGAGAGCTTTGATTTTTTGACCTGTTCTATTCTTCTGAATAACTTTCTGCATTTTCTTCATTTTTCCAAAATGAAAACTTATTACTTGAAATAACAGACATACAAAAAAAATTCATCACAGTGAAGCACAGTGTTAAAAGGGAGATACTGCAGATTCAATGAGACACAGGGGTTGATAGCTGGTTGTGAATTTTGACCACGTCTCCATTTATTCTTACAAAAGAGCACCCATGCAAAAGTCTGTGAGAAGTTATGCTCTCTCTAAATTCACTCCTATATGTCTCTTTCCAGAGTCCAGGCATCACTGTATACAATATTATTTGCCATGTTGCTGCAGATAAACAAGCCTGTTTGGGGTGCTCTCAGTCCATTCTAGTCATGGTCTCTTTTTCTCTGTTTGTAGCTATGATACCATTGGAAATGAGAAATCAATCATTTGTGACTGAATTCATAATCTTGGGTTTTTCTAACCACTCCAACCTACAGGGCTGGTTCTTTCTGCTCTTTCTGGTCATTTACCTGACCACTCTCCTGGGGAACATGCTCATAATAGTGGCCACCAGGGTCAGTCCTGCCCTCCACACTCCAATATACTTTTTCCTCAGCAATTTGAGTTTCTTGGACGTCTGCTACACATCCACCACCCTCCCAGTACTGCTGGTGAACTTCTTCTGGGAGAAGAAGGCCATTTCTTATGAGGGCTGCCTTTCCTAGATCTTCTTCTTGGTGACATGTGCTGGCACAGGAGGCTTCTTACTGGCTGTGTGGCCAGTATGAGTTCTGTGTGGCCACCTGCCGTCCTCCTCAGTACCCAGTCATCATGAGTGTGAAGGTCTGTGTTGGCCAGGTGACTGGGTCCTGGCTGTGTGTGCTGGTGAATTTTGTCACACACACGGTGCTGGCTATCACACTCACTCTGTGTGGGCCCCACCAGTTCAGCCTCTTTTTCTGTGATACCCCATTGCTCCTGAAGCTCTCCTGCTCAGACACCTCTGTCAACGAGTCTGCGCTCCACGTTGTCAGTGCCACCATGGGCCTGAGCCCCTGCCTCTTAACTGCAGGCTCCTACGCACTCATCATGGCGGCAATCCTGGGGATTCCCTCTGCCCAGGGCAGGAGGAAGGCCTTCTCCACGTGTGCGTCCCCACTCACTGTCATGGTGGTCTTCTATGGAACAGCAAACATCCATTATGACAGGTTCAGAGAAGGCTGGACATGGACACCCTGGTCTCTGTGCTCTTCTGTGTGGTGAGCCCCCTGTTTAGCCTTGTCATTCACAGCCTGAGAAGCAACGAGGTCCAGAGTGCCCTGAGGAAGCTGGCTGGAGGGTGTGCATCCGTTTGCACGATCAAAGTCTAGACTAATCTTCAAACTGGAGTATACAGTCATCTGAAAATGTTGCCTCCCAGGGACTTGTAGGCACCTGGTTATAGAGTCTGTATCTGGAGCTTCAACTCCAACTCCCGCTTTTAAAATCTCTGACACTCCTTTCTCTCCTCTCTTTTCACAAACACCATTTTCCCACTTTCAGGTTCAAGTGTGTTTGACACCTTGTGTGGGTGTTCAGCATCATCTCTGTCCTTCTGTGTTCTCCCCACACCAGAGAGACAGAAAGTACGAGAACCTCGTTTCCCACACTCCCCTACTTGCAGGCCTCAATTTTAGGAGGTTCTGTCAAGATCAGCCAAACACTAGGCAGAGAGGAAGAAAGGAAAAGAAGAAAGTGGGTTTTTTTGGATCCCATAGCAGCAGCAGCAAACCAGCCTTGTAGAGGCAGGAACTAATCTCCTTGGTTCCAGGAGCTGTGTCTGCAGCCTCCTAGACAGCTGTTCCTGAATATGGGTCACAGTAGCGTGGAATGAGCGTCTCTTTCCAGGAATGTTAGGGTTTCCATATATTGGGTGGTGTCACCTGCCCTATTTTTCTTTTTTTCAAGATCGCCAACCATTTTATAACTTTTTTTCTGTGTCAACTTCCTCTACCCTAAGACATCAAGATTCGTTCTTCATCTCTACCTGACCACTGTGGCACTGACCACAATAGTGGTTTACATCAGAGATGGTTCTAGATAACAGATTTGAGGAGGTATGTTGGATGTCTTACCTAAGGAAATTGAATATGTTGATGATGTCACAGCCCATGAGAAAGGAGACCTTACAATTCCTTGTGTGCAATGACCCAACAGAGACTTTAAGTTATCGTGACCTGAAATCAAATGTCTATGGAAAACTGAGCTTTGGAATAACACCATCGACCTTCAGGGTGGGAATGAACATTACAACATGACTACAGACTGCTGTTACTGACTGGAGTGGGAGACTTACAGAAAGAAAATGATAGGTTCAAGCATTATATTCCTCCTTCAAGTCAGGTTTAGATCATCGGAAATATTTTCTCTCTGAAAACTGATAAAGGTTAATATCAGAATAAAACATCCAATTCTCCATATTGCAGAAGTACAAAGAAAATTATAGATCCACAATTTCTCCAGGTCTCTCTTATGTCAATTAGGACATTAATGGGGGAATGATTGAGACCCTGTTAATTAGAATGGCAAAATACCAGTGAAATTAGACAAATTTCAGATACTTGAACTCTGAAATCTCCATTAACCCTCTTTACTGTCAGAAGCAGCCCCTACTCCCCAAGGAGACTAGCTTTCCCTAAATTGAAGACCCTATAATGACTCTACCTAGGCAGTTCTCTCTTTTTTTTTTAAGAGAGAGTGAGAGAGGACAGGAGAGAAGAGGAGAGAAGGGAGAGGAGAGAGAGAGAGAGAGAGAGAGAGAGAGAGAGAGAGAGAGAGAAAGAGAGAGAGAATTTTTAATATTCATTTTCTAGTTATTGGTGGACACAACATCTTTGTTGGTATGTGGTGCTGAGGATCGAACCCGGGCCGTACGCGTGCCAGGCAAGCGCACTACTGCTTGAGCCACATCCCCAGCCCAATTGTCTTTAAGATGTTCATCCATCATCCCACATTGTTACCAGACTCTTAAGTGGGGTCTGATCCTAGAACGCCTCAGGTAAGAGAATAAAATATAGCCCAGGAGGGTATAAGGGTCATACCAAAATAAAAGGTAAATATTTTACTGTATGATGTTAATAGGAGCCTTAAGAATATATAAGAGAATTTGTTTGAGTCTTCTAGACCAAAGAAGTCAGGACATATTTCTGGATCATCTTGAATGCAGTCACAGGGTCTTAATCACAAGAAATGTTAGGGCCAAGGATTTTCCTGAGCCACGGGGAGTGGCT